>NC_045778.1:4628733-4898733 GCF_008692025.1 Phocoena sinus | reverse complement strand
ATGAAAATCAGAGGTCAAGTTCTAGGGCACATTTAACCTTTGCTCTGGTGCTTTTGGAGTGAAATTTGCAAGGCCAGGAACAGATGACCTCTTGCACCCAAGCCCTGTCTTTGACTTTCCCTCGGTGAGTCATACGAGAAGCACCAACCTTCGCAAGTACCCTCTCTGGGTCCACAAAGTGGCATCGCTGCCTTTATGCCAGGCAGCTGCCCTGGGCAGACTAGACTGGCATCTCTGAAAGGAAAAGTTTTGTTCTGTTGGGTTTTGCTCTTAGTATGGCAGTGCCCTCTGGATTTAAAGTGAAGTGTGTGCCAAAGTTTTAAAAGGCATTTAATAATAACGCTTAGTCCCTTGAGAATATACTTTCCAGTCTTCCCTTTATTTGTTATCTTTCAAGTTTTTGATAAACATGCACTTTGGAACTGAAAACCCTTTATGTGATGCCATAGTTTCAGGGACCAGTCAATCAATCCAGTTAGTCAATCAATCATCTCATGTAACTTCTCCACACTTAACGGGAGATATTGACTTAAGATAACCATAACTGTTTGGGGGGCCGAAAAATTATAATTTTAGGCCGTCAGGTACAGGAAGATGAAAGGCGTGGAAAATGGGGAAAGGTTAAATGTTGATGGCACAAATTTTCTTATCAAATATTGTTCTGTATTTTGGTCTGGCCGAAATAGAGGATCTCCGTGAGCTTAGCTAGCAGTTGGCAGTCGGGGGTACCGATACCTCCTGTGGTCCTCAACAGCTTTACAGTAAGTCCCCTACACAGGAACCATCAAGTTGCGACCTTTCAAAGATGCAAACGTGTGTTTGCATGTCCAATCACGTCAGGCGTGCATGAAATGGCAGCTTGCCCTCTGTCTCCTATTGCTGACGATCCTTCAGCTCTACCATCTCCCACCTCCTCTCCCTACCCCAGTCAGTACCTCTTCTTGCCTGTTCACTCGATACCCACCCCAGTATGCCAGCTGTTGTACTGGACTACTGTACTTTTCAAGGGACTGTACTGTAAGATTAAAAATGTTTTCTTTATTTTTTTGTGTCTTTTTTTTATGTATTATTTGTGTGAAAATTATTATAACCCTATTACAGTACAGTCCTGGATAGCCGATTGTGTTAGTTGGGTACCTAGGCTAACTTTGTTGGACTTAGGAATACCCTCTCGGAACGGAACTCGTTCGTACGTAGGGGACTTACTGTAATCAGGATGGAAGTTGAAGTTCAACCATCGTCTTTGTGGTCACTTGAACACGCACCTCTTTTTCTTTATTACGAATTATCTAAAGGAGAGAGCGCTGGCTTTTGTCATTTGTGAGTGTGAGGTCTGAGGTGAAGCTGTTTACCTCAAACCTTGGAATAGGCACATATTTTAAAAAGTAAAACCTGTGTGTGTTTTTCCCTTTTCAGGTCCTTTATTCAGTGCAGATTGCTTCATAAGTTTTTACATCAAAATCTGGAAGAGTTGGCTGCAGACCCTCTCCCCAGGAAGATGAAAGATTCTGTGGTGAGACATTTGTGTTGTATAATGTATGCAGGGGCACCACTTGACTTGGTGTGGAATAGACCATGAGCTGCCTGCCCAGTGTGGACCCTTTGAGCCTTTGGAGGGTGGATGCTGTGCACACCTGCCACAGGTGCTCACTTGGTCCTCAACTGATGCAGTTTGCCTGGATATTCAAATGAGCCCTGTTCAGACAATTCCGCCCACTGCTAGCCCCAAGCAGCAGGTGGGATGGGCGTGAAGAAAAGCTTGTCAATTAAACATTCAGCCAAACTGCATTCTTTTTTTTTTTTTTTTTTTTTTTTTTCTGTACGCGGGCCTCTCACTGTTGTGGCCTCTCCTGTTGCGGAGCACAGGCTCCGGATGCGCAGGCTCAGCGGCCATGGCTCACGGGCCCAGCCGCTCCACGGCATGTGGGATCTTCCCGGACCGGGGCACGAACCCGTGTCCCCTGCATCGGCAGGTGGACTCTCAACCACTGCGCCACCAGGGAAGCCCCAAACTGCATTCTTGATGTGCCCTGCCCACCCCACTACCACTCTCCTCTCCACATCCTTGCCTTAGCCTCGTGCTGAGCTCAGGGAACTCTTTCCTGGGTCTTTGGGTTCAAGGTTGACATCTGTAAATCCCTTGGGAGGGGCGCTTAGGCTTTAGACTTATGTCTGGGATGTTGCGGAAGGAGCCACCGTATTGGTTGGAGCACAGGAGAGGAAAAGGAAGGAGGAAAAGAAGGAAGAAAGAAAGAAATAAAAGGTTGTGAAAGAATGATGCTTTCTCTGTTCACCAGGGAAATGGCTTGGAGCAGGTATATCTCTTTGGTATCAACGTCCGAACCTTAATAGTTTGAAAAGCAATGCTCATTGGTCACATAATCTCCCATTCGAGTACTGAGCTTGGAGCAGTCTGCTGTCTCCCAGCCATGCTTTTTCTGTATTTTTAAGAATGACAGATCAAAGGGAAAGCAGTTAATGGGCTATTGATTGCGAGCGCCTCTAGGAGCCTTGTCTCATTTGTCCTGGTCTCCACAGTATCTGTGCCTCATGCCTAGTGGATGCTCAGTACATTCCGTTGAATTTAGATGAGTTAAATTACAATCCACCATTTCGAGACAATATGCAAGACTCATAGCCAACATGATAGCATTTAAAAGAATTCATGCTCAGACCTCTGTGCCTTTGAGTGTGGTTACAATTCAAGCTAAAGCATTGAGGCTTGTCTGTCACCAAAGGGAATGAAAACACAAATCACTAGGAATAAGAGTTCGTTAATTGCTGAATTAATTTTTTCCTTCTAGTTTTATTGAGGTATAATTGACATTCAGCACTGTGTAATTGTGTCATAAAGGCTGAGATACACCTGAAAGCAAGGTGTGAGGTGAAGCTTCCAGAGCTGATGAGATGGCAGATAACAGAGAAGACATTTGACATTCAAAAGTAGCATCAACAACCTGACCTCTAATATTTATACCAGGAAACTTAGAGGGACGAGATCAAACTCACATTCCCAGATCGATTTCTGTGAAAGTCCTGGGGGGCCCGAAGTCTACCCAAGAGTTTCCCATGGATATTTGAAAGAACTATCCCCACAGATGTTCCTTGATTTCATGAATGATGAAGATGCTTTCTCATTTATTGCAGTAAAAATAATGTATAAATTACAATGAAATCTGACAAGAAATTTGCCTAGCAGACATTTCATTAGCATGATTAGCCGTGATGGGTTAGGTGTTTCCTTACTTGGTTTTAATATACTTTGAAATGCTTTGTACCATGTAGAGCACATACCTTGTAGGTGATTTAATATGATGTGTGTGTTCATCTCTCTGAAAAGTCTTCTCATCTAATTATAATATTTTCACGAGGCTGTCAGGTTCAGCTTTTACATTTTGATGTATAGTACCTTTCATGTCATCGTGCAGGGATGAAATTTCCCTCCTTGTTTCTGATTTTGTTTCTTTATGTCTCTCTCTGGCTCTCTTATTCTCTCTTTGTCTCTCTCTCTCTCTCTGTCTCTGTCTCTCTTCCCTTACATTTTAGTTTATATGAGAAACCCCTAGGGAGCCTCATTTGATCTGTTTTCCAGCCCTTTCTTCTATTCTGAGCCACTTGGCCGGGGGCAGGGCCTGGGGATCTGCATATTCATGAGACTGTCCACCCAGGTGATTCTGTTCAGGGGACCCACAGACTGTGCTTTAAGGGACATTGATCTAGAAATGGAGATAACCAGAGCTCTGTCAGTGGGTTTATTCTGTATGAGCAGCACAGGTTATGCACACAAAGTTTATTACCACAGTTCAATGGTTAATAAAAATATAAACGTTCCACTAGTGGTTTGCCAGGTTAGTCGTTTTCCATATGCCTTATTAGCACGGTCTTTCCGTTTGTACTCTCACTCATTTTCATCACTTTCAATGTTTTCTTTTTAATAGATCTTTATTGGAGTATAATTGCTTCACAATACCGTGTTAGTTTCTGTTGCACAGCAAAGCGAATCAGCCATGTGCATACACATGTCCCCATATCCCCTCCCTCTTGAGCCTCCCTCCCACCCTCCCTAGCCCGCCCCTCTAGGTCATCGCAAAGCACCAAGCTCATTTCCCCGTGCTATGCTGCTGCTTCCCACTAGCTCACTATCGCATTCAGATTTGTTATTTTCATTGTATCTAGAGACAAACAAGCAAACAACATTAATTTTTATCTGTATTATTCAGACAGCTTCTTTCAAACAACTGGTTGTATCACATAGATTTTTCTAGCCCCATGCTGTCTAAATCTGCTGGGTATGTAGTGTTGGATCAGGGCTTCTTAAACTTCTTTTTAGGGTTGGAGCATGAAGTGTTACATAAAATGCCACAGTGGATTTAAAACATTCTGTGTATTAAGAGCTAATAGAGTTATTAGCTAATCGTGCATGGATTTATCATTAAAATAGGCAACAAAACATTAATTTTATTGAATAGTGTTTTACAAATTCTGGCTAATGTTAAATCCTGAAAGAGAAAGAAGTGTAGATTACATCATTACATACGTAAAGAATGCATATGATTAATAAGAGAATTCATAAATACCACCAGAGACAAAAAAAAATCAGAAATACAAGAGCATTCTAACATATCAGAAGTAACCCTAGAAGATATAACGAAAACATGGTTGCACTCACGATAGCAACAAAATATATGAGTTGATAATAGAATGATTTTAACAAGTAGTGTCAGAAATAAAGAAAGCTACAGCAGTCTATTAAAATGTAAATGAAGTTCTGAATAAGCGGTGATAAACAGACATAACCTGATTTTGTATGGGAAGGCTGAAATTTCTTAAATGCCAATTCTTTCTAATAAATATATAGGTTTACTATAGTTCAAGACAGTTCTGAAGGAATTATATTCACAACTTGGGGAAATAATTCTAAGGTTCATTTAGAGGTACAGCAGTTAATAATAACTTAAAAAATCTGAAAAAGAAGAATAAGAAAGAGGAACTTAGCACTTTGAGGTTTAAAGTACATTATAAAGATTGAGTAATCAGGAAAAAATATGAGACTCACCCAAGATTAGAGAATGGGGTTAGTGAGTCAGTAAAACACAGAAAAGAGACAAATTATTTATATGAATGTATTATGTGAAAATTAAATGTCACAATCAAGAATTGATTATTCAGTGTATGGTGCTGAAGTAGTTCTTTAGTAGTGGGATGTGAAAAAGAATTTCATGTGCTAATCCCTCCCCAGACACTAAGTTAGAGAGAGGGAAGGAGAGATCAAATGATACCTTTCCATCTCTGGTATTTTCCATCTCTGGTATATTGTTATTATAACCAGACTCTGCTGATTAATACTGAAAATTCTGAATAAAATACAAAAAAGTCTTAGGAAGATGGGATTAACATATACACACTACTATATATAAAATAGATAATAAACAAGGACCTACTGTAGAGCACAGGGAACTATACTCAAAACTTTGTAATAATCTATAAGTGAAAAAATCTGAAAAAGAAAATACATATATACATATATGAATCACTTTGCTGTACACCTGAGATTAGCATGACATTGTAAATCAACTATAGTTCAATAAAATAAAATAAAATGAAAAAATCTTTCTTAAATGTGACAAAAAACTGACAAAATAATAAGGAATTATCAAGTCAGAATTTAAGTGAAAAAGGGAACCTTCACATCTGCCTAACCAGGGGACCTTGAGCATTGGTTTTCAGCCCTCCAACTGTGGGGAAGAGAAATGAAAGCCCAAGCCTGCCAAAGTGGGTGTCCAAGGGGAGACCATCTGCTCATCAACCTGGGACACTAAGGGCCCACTCTCAGTGGAAGAATGAACCAGAAGGAATCCATTCCACCCTCCACAGTGCCAGGGGAATGCAAGCAAACTCGCTCCAAGGTTGAACAAAAGAATCATTTCCATTGATTTGCAGTACAAGTGCTAATATCTGGATGGTACAAACCCCCTCAATTTATGAATGTAGCTTAAAGTGGCCCCCGACTAGAAATACCTCACGACAAAAAAACAAAAACACAAACACATGACTCCTCTCTAAAGGATTCCTTCCTCCTAGGTCTCCAAGCATTCCCAAAACCAATTTTCTAAGGGATATGAGCAGCTTTCAATAAAAAATTTAAAACTACACAGAAAAACAAAGAGCCAGCAGAAGTAGGTTTGCAAACACTTCAGATATTGGAAGGATCAGATGTAGATTTGAAACAACTCTACTTACTGTGTTTAAAGAAATAAAAGTCTTAAAATTTATAGACAACAGAAAATATAGCAAATGATCCAGAATGTTTGAAAGAGAACCAGAGTCCTTCCTAAACAAACAAAATGAAGCAATTAAAGTAAACACACACACACACACACACACACATATGGGAGATTAGATACCTCTGAAGAGAGAATTAGTGAACTGAAAGATCAAGACAGAAGAAAGTATCCAGAATGCAACACTGATAGACAAAAAATTAGGAAATATGAAACAGAGATGCAGAGGCATGAAGGATGGAGTAAGAAGATATACTATATATCTAATCAGAATTCCAGAAAAAAGGGAGAGAGACTGAAGCATAATGAATATTTGATGAGATAATATTTGACTATTTACCATAACTGATGAAAGACACTGATCAGAGATTTAAGAATTCTGGTGAGGGCTTCCCTGGTGGCACAGTGGTTGAGAGTCCACCTGCCGATGCAGGGGACGCGGGTTCGTGCCCAGGTCCAGGAAGATCCCACATGCCGCAGAACGGCTGGGCCCGTGGGCCATGGCCGCTGAGCCTGCGCGTCCGGAGCCTATGCTCCGTGACGGGAGAGGCCACGGCACTGAGAGGCCCGCGTACCGCAAAAAAACAAACAAACAAAAAGAATTCTGGTGAATCATAAGCAGGATAAATTAAAGAAGAATCCACAATGAACAAAACATAGTGAAACTGCAGTACACCAAAGATACAGACTATCTTAAATTGGTTAAACAGAATGAACAGATTACATGCAAATGAATGACAGCCTCAGTGCTCCATTATCAAAAGCAATAGTAGAAACCGGAAGACAACTTGATAGATTTGAAGTACTGTAAAGCAAATAACTGCCAAGCTAGAGTTCTATGCCCAGTGAAAATATCTTTCAAGAATGAGGACAGGGCTTCCCTGGTGGCGCAGTGGTTGAGAGTCCGCCTACCGATGCAGGGGACACAGGTTCGTGCCCCGGTCCGGGAAGATCCCACATGCTGTGGAGCGGCTGGGCCCGTGAGCCATGGCCACTGAGCCTGTGCGTCCAGAGCCTGTGCTCCACAACGGGAGGGGCCACAACAGTGAGAGGCCCGTGTACCGCAAAAAAAAAAAAAAAAAAAAAAAGAATGAGGACAAAATAAAAATATTTTAGAAAAATGCTGAGAGATTCTCACTGAATGTAATTCTGAAGGACAGTGTTCAACAGAAAGTGATCTCAGATGGTCTAATTTGCAAGAAAGCACAAAGAGAAGAGAAAGTGGCAAATACATTAGTAAATCTAAATAAAGTTCAACTGTATAAAACCGTAGTGAGTGTATGGTTGGCTTAAAAAATGTAAAGTAGAATTGAAATATGTGAGTACAATAACATACAAGTTTGGATGGGAGGAGAAATGGACTCCAAGACTTGAAAGTTCTTAGTCATGTCCAGAAAATGAATTAAAATATTGATTAAATTTAGACTGTGATAAGTTAAGCCTGCATGTTGGGTTGTCTAGTATAACTACTAAAGGAATAGAAACAAAGCATGTAAGTTCCAACCCTGTATAGAAGGGAAAAAGGAATGAAAAAAATAGAAGTTCTTCTAAGTAACAAAATATAATAGGACTCCTCTGTTACACTATACTTAAAAGTCAATTCCAGATGGATCATACACCTAAATATGAGAGGACAAATCCTGAAAGCACTTAGAATCATAATGAAGGAAATTATCTTTATATCAGGGTAGGAAAAATTTTTTAAAATAACACAAAAATTCAAATTCATTAAAATTATGACCTTTGATTTATCAAATAATACAGAAAAAAAGACTTAAAAAAACAAGCCACAGAATGGGAAACAACTTTTAGAATATATATAGTTGATAAAGCACTAGTGTCATGATGAAACATAAAATTCCTATAAATCATTAAGAAAGCCATATATCTCAATTAAAAGTGGGTAAATATAAATGGCTAAAACATGACTATATATGCAATCTAATTACTAATCAGGAAACTCCAACCTAAAACCACACTGAGTTACCATTTCACACCAACCAGACTGACAAAAAATTAAAGTTCTCACAATACTAAGTGTTGACAAAAGTGTGGCACAAGGGAACTCTCACGCACTGCTGGTGGTAGTGTAAATTCGTATATCTGTTTTGGAAGCAGTCTGGTATTATAAAATTGAAGCTACATATACACTACAGCCAGCAATTCTATTTCTAAATACATAGTTACCCTGGAGCAAATCTTGAACATTTGTACCAAAATACACATATAAGATTGCTCATCATAGAATTTGTTCATAAGAGCCCCACACTGAAGCCACTAGAAATTCCACCCACAGTAGAATGTCCCCTTCAGCAAAGGAAAAGACCTTACTAGAGCTATATATGGTGAATTTTAACCACACAACGTTGAGCAAAGGAAGCAAGACGCAAACAGATACGTACAGTATGGTGCCATCTGTTGGGGAGAAGTACACAAACTAAGCTGCGTACGGTTACAAACATAAATAGCAAACATTCTCTTTTTTAAAGCAAGAAAATGATTTTCATCAATCAGGATAGTTGATAGGGAACCCCAAGAGGGGAAAGAAGGATTTATGATCAGGGAACCACATACAAGGGGCTTTTTGGGGGCTGGGAATGCTAGATTTCCTTCAACCAGGAGGTGGTCACTGAGGCATTCACTTTACAATTATTCTTAAATTGTACATACTTATTTTATACATTTTTCTGTATGCATGGCTTGCGTTTTTAAAAATGTAAAAGAAATTTTCAATAAAGAGCATGAAATAAAATCAAACATTTATTCAAATTCAAGAAAGCAAATGATTTTCCAGACCATGGAATCTATAAGATAAAAATAACACACATGTGCGTGCGTGCGCACACACACACACAGATTTGAGTGCATAAAAATTTTAATTTCTATATGTAAAAAAGGGCAATAAAATGCAAATAATTTGGTAAAAATATTTGTTACGAATTTGGTAAAAGTTAAGTATCTTTCTTGTACCAACTACTTTTATAATTTGATTTTTTAAACTCTATAAGCAAATGATATTAATATGTACATTTCATTTAGGAACAGTATTTAGTAGGTAAATGTATGAAGTATATTTACACTTATTATAAATAAAGAAATGCAAGTTAAAATAAGATGGCATTTTTTGTTCCACTCAATTAGCACAGGATAAACTAATGATATTGCCAATTGTGACAAGATGAGATCTCTTAGACATTGTATTTGTGTAAATTATTACAATCATCTGGTAAGGCATAATTTATCAAGAATTGTGAAATATTCATAATCTATGATATAGTAAATCTGTCATAGATTTTCTAGAGAATTAATTCAAAATATGAAAAAAGAATTAGTTGCAAAAAGATAATGATTGCAGCATACTTCATTAGGGTAAAAAATGGAAGACAACGTAATATCTAGCAGTTAGGAGAAGTTTGCATTCAGTTTCATTCACTAAATTAATACTTTGAGTGTCCACTATGACACTGTTTTGTGTATGTATGGGTGTGTCTGTGTATGGCATTACAAGATGAAAAATTATTTAGCCAGTAAGATACTGTTAGTAAGTCTATACAATAATATTTATAATGGTTACAAAAGAAACTTTTGTTTCTTTTGTAAATTATATGTACACTAAGATTGGACCTTTGTGAAACATTCATAGCAAAGCCATGTACATTTGTCTTTACAGCTAGAACTATGATTCAGCATCCACAGGCAAAAATACTGGCCCAGAAAACACAGCAACAATCTCTGAGGTCCAGGTGTCTTTCAAGGTTCCTTTTGAAAAATATTTTCAAGAATACAATTTTTGGAGCAAAATAATATCTGCTCTTTGGTGGCTGTAGGAAAAGAGGGAGTCATTTCCTTTTTATTTTGCTGATGTTACTTTCACCAATATTAAGAGTCATCTATATTTTTATTCCTTGGCACCACGAGGAAAAAGCTCAGTAATTACCATCTGCCATCTCCTTTGGTGAGTCTGTTCAAAACTTTTGCCCATGTGCAGCTAGGAATGGGGTAGGGAAGAGTTGTTGGACTTCTTATCGATTAGTAAAGTTCTTTATATATTATAGATAAAAGTCTTTTGTTGGATGTATGTTTTGCAAATGTTTTTTTCCCAAGCTTTGCCTTGCCTTTTCATTCTATAACAAAGTCTTTTGAAGAACAGATGTTTTAAATTTTCATAAAATTCAAATTATGACTTTTTTTTCTTTTATAATTCCAGCTTCTAGTGTCCTATTTAAGAAAGCTTTGCCAAACCCAAGGTCACTAAGATTTCCTCCTATGTTTTCTTTGAAAAATTCGATAGTGTAACTTAGATTTATGAGGCAGGTTGAGTTAATTTTTGTACGTGATGTGAGGTAAGTGTAAAGGAGCTTTTTGTTGTTTTGTTTTTGTAGATGGCTATTCAACTGCTCCAGAACCATTCGTTAAAAAGATTTATCCTCTACCTTATTTTAGGGAAAGGTGCCATTTTACCTTGACCTCTTTGTATTTTTTTTAGTAATTAATTTTATTTATTTATCTTTGGCTGTGTTGGGTCTTCGTTGCTGTGCGGGCTTTCTCTAGCTGTGGCGAGTGAGGGCTACTCTTCGTTGCAGCGTGCGGGATTCTCATTGTGGTGGCTTCTCTTGTGGTGGAGTGTGGACTCTAGGCACGTGGCTTCAGTAGTTGTGGCACATGGGCTCAGTAGTTGTGGCTTTTGGGCTCTAGAGCGCACGCTCAGTAGTTGTGGTGCACAGGCTTAATTGCTCCGTGGCCTGTGGGATCTTCCTAGACTGGGGATTGAACCCGTGTTCCCTGCATTGGCAGGCAGATTCTTAACCACTGTGCCACCAGGGAAGTCCCGACCTCTTTGTTTAAAATCAGTTGGTTATTTACATGTTGGTTTATTTATGGACGCTTTATTCTGTTCAGTTAACCTTGATGTATATTTTGTGCCAATACCATCAATACCTGATTACTGTAGTTTTGCACATACAAGTTCTGAAACCAGATATTGAATGTCCTCCAACTTTGTTCTTCTTTTTCAAAGTTGTCTTACTTAGTCTAGGTCCATTGCATTTCCAAATAAATTTTTGAATTAGCTTGCCAATTTGTACAGAAAAATCCTGTTAGAATTTTGATTAGGATTGCACTGACTCTGTAAATCAATTTGGTAAGAATTGATTCCTTAACAATATTGAATTGTCAAACCCAAGAACATGGTATATCTCTCCATTTATTTCTTTAGTTTCTCTCAGCAGTGTTTCATAGCTTTCAATGTACAGATCTTGCCTGTTTTTGTCATATTTATCCCTAAATATTTCCTATTTTTGATGCTATTGTAAATGACCTTTAAAAAATTAAGTACATGAAAAATGCTCGACATTGTTAGCCATTGGAAAATGCGAATTAAAACCATAATTAGATACTGCTATATCAAGCTTTCTTGACCTCACACTATTGACACTGAGCCTGATAATTCTCTGTTGTCAGTCATTATCCTGAGCATTGTAGGATGTTTAGCTGCATCCTGGGCCTCTACCCACCAGATGCCAGTAACACTCTTCCTCTACCCAAAATGTAACAAAAACGTCTCCAGACTTTCCAAAATCCCTTGGGAGGTCAGATTGTCCCCAGCTGATAAAATTGTTGAGAAGGCAGTGTTGAGAACCACTGTACCACACAACCACTGGAATGGCTAAAATTAAAAATGCTGACTACACCAAGTGTGTATCCTTGTCAAGGATACGAAGCAATTGGAACCCTCCAGACTGCCAGTGAGAATGTAAAATGGTTACAACAGCTTGGGAAAATCATGTGGCAGTTTCTTAAAATGTTAAGCCTAAACCTACCATATGATCCAAACATTCTACTATTAGGTATTTACACAAGAGAGACAAAAGCATGTGTCCAGAAACAGGTCTGTGAATATTCATAGCAGTTTTATTTACAATAGCCCCAAACCGGGAACAAGTCAGATGTCTATCCATGAGTGAATGTTTCAACACAGTGTGGGGTACATCCATACAGAGGAATATTATACAGCACCGAAAAGGAATGGACTATTGATACAGATAACACATGGATTAATCTCAGAATAATTATACTAGTGAGAGAAGCCAGACCAGAAAAGAATACATTGTCTACAGTTCTATTTATATAACATTCTAGGAAATGAAAACAAATTATAGTGATGGAGCAGGGCAGTGTTTATCTGAGGATAGGTGAGGAGAGAAGAGAGAGATAGATTTGAAAAGGTCAGGAGAGGAAATTTGGGGTATGTGTGATGAACATGCTAATTATCTTAATTATGGTGATGGTTTCATGGGGATATACCTAGGTCAAAAGTCATCAAATTGTACACCATATCTCTATATGCACACACACACACACACACACACACACACACAGGGTTTTTGTATGTCAATTATATCTCAATAGAGCTATTTAAAAATTACAACAAAGAAAAGAAATGGACAGAAAGATAATAAATAGAGGCTGTATAAAGGTTTGTATTTACAAGGATACTGATGACACTGACAAAAATCAGTGAACTTCCTGTATATCGTCCAACTTTGGAAAAAAAATTAAAAATAATCTGAGGTCATTCTCCCTATTGCTTTAAGAAACGTGCAGATGCAACCCTTCTCCCCCCAACACTTGCCCTGGTGGCCCACTGTTTTGCCTTTAAACAGGGATGAGTGGTCAATTAAAGATGACACAATTTTAAATTAGAATATGTGGGAAAATATGTATCTCCTTTTTGGATAAGCATTCAGCAATTTTTTTTTTTTTTTGCGGTACACGGACCTCTCACTGTTGTGGCCTCTCCCGTTGCGGAGCACAGGCTCCGGACGCGCAGGCTCAGCGGCCATGGCTCACGGGCCCAGCCGCTCCGCAGCATGTGGGATCTTCGCGGACCGGGGCACAAACCCGTGTCCCCTGCATCGGCAGGCGGACTCTCAACCACTGCGCCACCAGGGAAGCCCAGCATTCAGCCATTTTTAAGTGACATAAACCATGTCAGTGAAAAATAGGAAATAAAAGTTAACATATCTCCACAGCCTAAAGATGCAGTGAATTACAGAACTTTCCTCCAGAAAGGTTTGGCCTTTTGTAAGCATTTGGGATGAAAGGAGATAACAAATTTTTGCCATTTACCAGTAGTAAATTTTCAAGAACACTTCTGATCACAAAAATTTTATAGATTCAGAATTAAAAACCAATGATTTTCCCAGCTCAAAAATCAGATTACCATTACTAAGAGTAAATCTAGAATTTGGTTTATCACTATGATTCCTTATCTATTCAATACTTGTATGTGAATTGTAATCTTTTGAGATTGGAAATTCAAAACAACTTTAGCAGCTAATTGGTAATTGATGTTGAGAGTGTATCTCTTCACTGTATTATTGATTATCCCAACCAAGCCGTGTTGATTTTTCATCACATGGTTCAGGTTGTTTTTATTCCATTTAAGCTGCCTTCCTGATTTCTTTCCATCACTTTGGATATCAATTCAGTCAGGAAGCCAGCAGTATGACTTGCAAGGAACTCCACATTTTAATTTTAGAAAGACAAGAAAAGAAAAAGGTCAGGGAGGAAATGTAGGTAAATGGAAATACGGTTTGTGTGAAAAGAAAAAAAGGGAGGATGTAGGGAAACAGAGCTGTATATTCTGTCTGATTTTCTGGTAGATAACATTCAAAACTGTTATTTAAGAGGCATAATTCCTTTTCAATACGATACATTGGTATGTTTAATGATTTCAGAGTTTTCAAATAACAGTGTGTGATACCTTAAAATGTTCAATAACTGTGTACAGTAGCTAATTGGTCTCTGAAGAGAGGAGAAATTTGATGATCCCTTAAGGTTCCTTTTAGCTCTATCAGTCAGCAATATTGTACCCTGTTTGAGCTAACACGCCTTCCTTCATATATCTGCAGTATTAATAACATTCTTTGGTCTAACTTTGCTTTATTTCCCTACTGCCTGCTCACACCACGATTTTGCATGATGGAAAATTATTAGCAAGTTACCGACATTTCATTTTCTGTATATGTGTACATAATATAAATATACTTAAATTATTTGGAAATAGCCTTTACCCAATTTGACTGGTGAATTGAAATGTAAAGTCTGTTCTGGGCCGAAGAAATAGGTAAACGTGTAAGAGGCCTCTGTTTGGCATACCCAGGCTGTGCGCATGTTAAAACATAAGCCATGCCAAAGGCGAGTAGAGATGATTTGCGCTTTATCCTCCTTTATCACACCTGGGCATGTTGCATCTGATCTGCTCGTAGAGAAGAAAATTATGCCTCTTCCACGGGTTAGAAAACCTTTCTTCTCTCCCTGGCTAGCGGATGGAGGCATTGCAGTCCGCATTTCCTCTTCCTCACCCTCTGCCTTAGTTTCCCTGATATTCCCCAAACAGGAGGTGGCAAACAGTCCATCCAGTGTGTGCCATTGGGAATTGATCAGGTAAGTGATGGGCTGCAGGTGTAGTTTATCCGGGGTCAAGATCCTGTCCCCTGATTTACCTGGTCACCCGGAATAGCTGAGAGAAACACAGAAGAGCAAACTATACCCTTGTTTTCTGTTTACAGAAGGATATCTTAAAATCGGATCTCATCATCTGCTCGGTGGCTGCCATTCTGTCCTTTGCCGTCAGTGCCAGCACTGTGTTCCTGTCCTTGCGAGTATGTATCCATGTGGCTCTGCACTCTTACCCCCTCCTTATTCTCTGTAATAAGCAAAGCCCACTGTGCAGCTCCAGACTATTGACGGGATGGTGGAGCCAGGGGAAGTACAGAAAAGGCCAGTTGAGGGCTTGAAGGGATATATCCAGATGTGTTACGAGTTATGTCCAAGAGGAGCTTTGATCCACATCACAGAGTGCATTCGTACCCTTTCTGTTTCCCCACCTGGGGAGTTGTTTTGTTTGCGCATTTCGTGGAATCCACCGTGAGGACAGTCAGCAGTAGTAAGACAGGCTCCCAACTCACTACTACGAGCAGAGAAGGGAGGACTCACCGTCGGGAGTGAGACGGAAGTCACAGAGCCAAAAAGATTATCGGAACATAATTTTCAGTTGGAGAAACAAAATTAGAGGGCTCCAGATGGGACTTCTGGCTGAAGGTGCTTGCAGACAGTTGCTGTCTCACTTTCCTTTCAACGAGGAAAAGTCTGTTAGCTAAATCTGTTATTCTCCATCCCTTCTTTATAAAAAAAAAAATAACAAAAAACAAGAAAACGTCTTCTCATGGGCAGAATGTCTGAGGCCTCTTCTCCACCCTGTCTCGGTGGTTCTCAACACAGAGATCAGCTTCATGCGATACGGGAGAAATTTTCAGAGGCCTGAAGCAAGAACCCAGTTTGGCTGTGTATGCCTTAGGAGGGGCAGGGAGGGAGGACAGTGTTCCGTGTTCTTTGCGGGCACCCCTCACCGTCCTTCAGGCTGCACACTGACTCTTACCCTCTTCTGTCGCAGCCGTTTCTCAGCATCGTGCTGTTTGTCCTGGCCGGCGCTGTGGGGTTTGTAACCCACTACCTGCTCCCACAGCTCCGCAAGCATCACCCGTGGATGTGGATTTCACACCCCGTCCTTAAAAGCAAAGAGTATCAGCAACAGGAAGTGAGAGGTTAGTAAAATATCTCTCATACAAATGTGATGTAAGCGGGTGGCATCCTTTACAGGGAGGGTGTGCACAGCGGTGTGAATGCACTTCATGCCACGGAACTGTACCCTTAAACATGGTGACAACGGTGCATGTTACATTGTGTATGTTTCACCACAATAAAAAAAGGAGAGTGTGTGTACCTTGGAGTGTACATATTGTTCCCAGAACAAGAAAGTTGAAGTGGGGTGAATTAGAAGTATATTTTCTAAAAATGATTGGTTATTATTATTGAGGAAACATTAATTTATGTCACTCAGACTGTAACCGAAAGTGGGGCCTGGCTGCTCGCTGCTCAAAAGCCAATAAAGAGGCCAGGCTGGTGGAAAGGAAAGTTTGCTTTATTTTGGATGCGGGGGTGGATGCCCGTCCAAAGGCCAGCTCCCCTGCACTGACAACCAGGGGTCAGGAGCTTCTATAGATGGAGGGAGGGGGCTTCGCGCAGAAACAGCACAGTCAGCTCTGGCCGTCATCTTGAAATTGGTCATCGGTGGTCTGACCAAGCGTCATCTTGATTGTTTCAGGTGCAGTTAGTCTGCAGTTCCAGGGTCGGTTTGTTTCTATTTCTTTGAGGCCAGCTCTTGGAATTGTGGCTGCTTATGTCATGGCATCTTGTAGTTAACTTCGTCCCCCTGGTGAGGGTTTCGGTATCTACAAGACAGCTCACAGGATATGGCTCGGAGTATGATCTTTAGCCCTTGAGGAGGGACTAAAGGTCCTTAACTTTGCTTAATGACTGAACTATTATTACTTAGTCTCGTTTTCCTTTGCTTCTGCATTTTCTCACTTCTCTGATTAAACTTATTCATTGGCTAAGTTTTTCCACAGACAGAAGGCAGGCAGAGGACATGGGCTGGGGGAGGAAAGACCGTAGGGTCCTGCTCCATTTCAAGACCTGAAGTTTATGTTGTTCCAGCTTCAGCTGACTGGGGACCAAGAATAGCATCACTTGACCGCCCTTTCACCCTCCACAAAACCAGGGCAGGGATGTAGCAGAGGCTGACCTTGGAATTTTGCTCACTGAACCCTTGAATTTTGTTGAACTTGCTTTGTTCACGTAGAACTGGACCCACACACAGACCTGTACTTGATTGACTTAGCAGTTCCCTGGGCTGAGTCAGGCCACCATCAAGTAGTAGCCTGGTAACCCCGACAGTGTTTGAGCTTCTAAATAAAAAAACTCAGGAATTTCTCTTGCTAGGTCTCCCCAGCCTCTGTGATTGAACAGATGACGGAAGGATTGATTTATCGCCATTTTCAGGCGTATCAGTCACAGTTGATGGCTATAGTTGATAACTAGCTCATGTTAAACGAGGTGTCATCTCTACCTCCAGGAATGAGGGAATGTAGTAGCACCACGGTTTGCTGACTCACAGGAATGTACTGGGCCCCGCCAGGTTTGTCATCAGTAACTTCAGTGGACTAGTGTAACCAACGTAAAAGGGCAGAGGGGAATTAATTAAAAACAAAACAAAACAAAGAAACAAAAGAGTCACTTATGATGCTGTCAGAAATAGAGAGGGCTTCTTCAAGGAACATGTCTGGGTGGCTACCAGGAGCTGCCTTAATTTGAAACAGCCAAATCAGTAAAGTGGGGTTTTGCTTAGAGGACAGACATGGCCTGATGGACCTGCTGCCAGCATAGGGTTTAGAAGGTGGCGGAGGGCAGCTGAGATTGCTCTACCCTCAGACGCTTGCTTTTCCCACTTACGACACCAGGTGCTCGCCAAAGATCAAGCTGCATAATATGGTTCTTTTTTTTAAATTTTCCTGTTTTTAATTTTTTTTTTAAACGGAGAACAGGAGTATTTATTTATTTTTAAATTTATTTATTTATTTTTTGTTGCGTTGGGTCTTCGTTTCTGTGCGAGGGCTTTCTCTAGTTGTGGCAAGCGGGGGCCCCTCTTCATCGTGGTGCGCGGGCCTCTCACTATGGTGGCCTCTCTTGTTGCGGAGCACAGGCTCCAGACGCACAGGCTCAGTAGTTGTGGCTCACGGGCCCAGTTGCTCCGCAGCATGTGGGATCTTCCCAGACCAGGGCTCGAACCCGTGTCCCTTGCATTGGCAGGCAGATTCTCAACCACTGCACCACCAGGGAAGCCCCCATAATGTGGTTTGTAAATGCTGTGTTCAATGTTGGGTGCCACTTAAATGCAAATTATTATCAGTATTATAAAAACGGAAGGAAGATAGACTCAGAGCAGGCGCAGTTGATATTAGTCAGTTCATTTTTCAGCCCACTTAAAGGGAAAGGTCCATTCTTGTGGGTCAGTAGAGCAACCTGAAGAAAAGACCAGTTTCTGTAGAACTTCTGCAATGTTGGGGCCACATTTCCCTTTCATTGTCTTAACATTTAGAAAGGCTAAGTTGCAGTGAAGTTAGTGGAGTATTGTTTTGGCATCATTGGTAAGCAGTTGATGGGGATTGAGGTAAGATGCTGACTCAGGAAATGGCATATCTGTATCTATAGCATCTGTATCTGTGCCTAGATATTTAAGTGCCTTGGGGTGAGAACAGGCAAGTTGTCAAATTAAGAGAAAGGAAAATAAGACAGATCAGGCGTGGGCTCTCCTTATGGTGGCAATTCAGAGTGTGGAATTCCACACTGAAAGATAAGAGTGGGCAGTTGGGATTTGTGTGTGTGTCTGAGCGCGATTGTTTTTTTTCCTGTAATCTAACAGTACCCAGTCTAGATTAGAATCATTTAGATATTGAAATTCTGAATGACCTTTCAGTACAAGATTCAAGAACAAGAAAGGAGAGTGTGTTTGTATGTTGACTTCCCCTCTTGGAGGAGCGAGTGAGAGGGCAGCTCTGGGCTTCTGTCCTGTAGGGTGGGCGGGAGACGTTCACCCCTGGTACCACAGGCTCCAGCAGAGGCTTGGTGGGTGTTTCTTACTTGCCTACATTAGCTGTTTATAAGCTACCTGAAATCTAGCCAAGGGTAATAGATTTGACAAATTAGGCCCGTAATGAAAAACAGATTGCATTTCAAAATTATGTGTGTTGGAAGGAAAATCCAAATACTTACAATGTGTTTGTTAGTATGAACTTGTTGATGACCCCTTACTCATTTTGGTATCATCCACAGCCTAAGTTTCCTTTCCTCCTCTTCCTGCCCACCTTTCTGCCTTTTTAGCTATTTCACTCTTTCTTTCTTCTACTAGCAAGAAAACATGCACAGGAAATTCAAGCCGATCATATACCTTTAATGTGAACATATGCCAAATCTTCTTTCTCATATGATCACACAATATTTTGGAAAAGAAGAGCAGAGCAGGGCCGGCAGGTCTGTGGATACCACTGTGATCCTTGGGCCAGAGGCAGACATCGCTACCAATTGGAATTGGTGTATAAGACGAGGCATGTGTGCTGTGTCTCTGTCTCAGAGTTCATAGAATCCTATCCCACCACTTTACGTAGGAGGAAACTGACGCCCAGAGACATCAAGGGATGTTAACTAGGGTTCCACTAAGTTGGTGGCCAATGAGCGACCAGAACCCAGGTGACCTCACTCCCTCCGGTCGGATGCTCGTCTTCCCCACGCTGCTCTCGGTGCGGTGGGAAGATCGCGTGCAACTTGCACGTGGCCCTCAGACTGCTCTTGCCGTCGTTACCCCAAAGAGCCACGTCACTGCACTGGGTCCCGTAGAGTTAAACACGCCATAGTCCAGTGCTAACGCTACAAAGCTTTAATCCCTGGTTTGAAACAGACTCACCACCATAAGTTCTGAACATTCCTGTGGTTTCTCAAACACACCACATTCTCCCACTGCCTTCTCTTTGCTGTTCCCTATGCCTGGGATGCTTTTCTTAAGTTTCCCTAGACTCAGGCCAGGCAACTCATCTTTCAGGTCTCTGTTCAAAAATCAGTCCCCCCACGAGGTCCATCCCTGACCACCTAGACCAGAGTAACTTCCCAGCTGCTCCCCTGAGCCTCCTTTTGCAGCATATTCTCTACAGTGACTCTGAGCAATACATCTGCTTGCTCTCGCTGGACCCCCAGTGTTTTGTACTTAACTTAAATCTCATCAGCCCTACATTTGAGAGAACAGACTTTAAACTTGGGGCGTATACTTTCTTTCAGTTTACTTCCCTGTCTGCATGCCTCTGAAATACAATTTTACTTGATATGTAAAATTACTTGGGGATACGAAATTAATTTTGATATAAAATTCAGACTATGATAAAATGGAACTGTGTTGCAACTTGAAAGACTGTAAATGGAAATATCTTTTTGAGCCAGTTCATTTCTTTACTTTTGAGACTAATTTAAGTAAACCTTATCCCATCTTAGCCCCAGCAAGGTGTTTCATCAATATTTAAGCTGAAGGAGTAAAATTGTAGGAATCACAGTACAGCTCAGCAGGCAAATGAACCATGGCGGCGATGTGGGTGTAACTGAGTGATACTAATGGGTATGCGTGAAGTTGCTTTTTTCATTGTTCTATTCCCCACCAATCTAAGCAAATCGTGCTGAAAATAGCAGAGTAGACTCCACTACAAATGGCACCATATTAGTCAAGGAGGCAACTTTTGAGACTCACTGTTTAAGGAGCACTGGGTTTTTAGAAAATAAAGCAAATCTGTTATCCTGAATTACGATGATGATTCTAGAAAAATGACTTCATTTATTGGCGCCTGTTGTAAAAGAATAAGAAGTTGGGTCTGTTTGAAAATTTTTTTTTTCTAAGAACTTTCCAAAGGCATTATGTTATTTCGAAAGGGAATAATGGAGTTGGGTCCCATTTTCACATAGTCCCCCAGGAAGTAATTTCTGTAATATTATCATTCTTGGCTCCTGAGAATTTAAGAAAAGTTGAAATGATCCGATTTGATGGCCATACTCTTACCATAAAAGTGGGTCTTAGTGGAGTTAAAGGAGATTGAGACATAGAATAAGTTCATTGTCGGCATTCACTGGTTTACTTATTTATTCGCTCAGAAAATGCTTGTGAAGGTACTATTCATTGAGAAGATAATTACACAAAGGAACTTATTTACAAGATAGAAACAGACTCACAGACTTAGAAAACACACTTAGGGTTACCAAAGGGGAAAGGTGTAGGGGGGAGGGATAAATTAGGAGTTTGGGATTAACATATACACACTACTGCATATAAAATAGGTAACCAACAAGGATCTACTGTGTAGCACAAGGGACTCTACTCAGTATTCTGTAATAACGTACATGGGAAAAGAATCTGAACAAGAATAGATACATGTATATGTATAACCGAATCACTTTACTGTACACTTGAAACTAGCACAGCATTGTAAATCAACTCTACTCCAATATAAAGTAAAAATATAAAAAAAAGAAAGAAAATAATTATTGAGCTCCTACATGATGCCAAACCGGTGATCCAGTGAGATAGGTTGACTAAGATGTGGTTTCTGTCACCAGAGAGTTTCCGACCTAGTGAACAAAGCTAGGGCTGTGCTCGAAAAGAAGCCCCATGATTGCTACACACAGAGTGATGGAGGGTCAGCACTGCGCCCAGCCATGCAGCAAATACAAAGAAGTAGAAGGCCCAGTGAAGAGGTTACAGTTAACTTCACGTTCATTGGTCAAGCTTTTCCAACTGGTTGGTTGTACACATAAAATGGAAGTAAATGAGATTTTATAACTAAATGTTGAATTAGTGTCTGCTGCGTAGTAGCTGTTTAATAATATTGATTGAATGAATGAATGAATGATTAGTGCCTTGTAAATTTCCTGAAGAAAGAGTTCCCTGTAGACAGGAAAAGCCTGGAGGTAAAGGCTTATTTGAAGGACTCCAGTCTATGTGTATGATAAGATACATACACAGAGTCTCATCCCTCTTGCTGAAAAAGCTTAAGCTATAATTTTTGGACACATTAGAATAAGTGGATAAAAGATGATAGAAATTACTGAACATATCAACTGAAAAATCTCATTTAAACTGTAATTTAACCGTATTCACTATTATAAAAGTAATTCACAAATGAGTCCTGAATTTGTTATTCTTAAATGAAATTTACTTTGCATTTTGGCAAATCTTGCCTGTTGATTTGCAGATAGACTGGTTTCCGCATGGGAGAGACATGATTCTGACAGATATTGCTTTTTCTAATGTGTTTTACATTTATATCAAAGTAATACATAGTGTTAAGAACCAAAGAGAACAAGTTGTAATGAAAAGCAGCAGACCCTGGTCAACTTTTTCCCGTCTGATTCCCCCTCTCCAGGAAAAATTACGTTCTACTTTAGGTATTTCTTCTGGTATTTACCATAATTCTTCTAAATAATGTGCATGTTCTTCTATTTCTTGATATTTCAAATTTTCATGTCTACTGGCTTCCTGTTATGAGTAATAAAGATTTATGTCGCTTACCTTCCCTCATACATTACATTTTCCGCTTCTCCTCCCTCCCAATATAACTTCTGTTGAACACATACTCCGTTTTTTCCTATTCATGTATGTGTATGTCCTATAGAAAGAATGTCATACAGAAAGTCTAACTGTTGTTCACATCTAGTCCAGTAGTGTGCCGTGATTGCGTTTCCTTTCTTGTTCAGATTTCTGGTTTTGCATCTGCTAGCCTTTCCAATAACTATGTAAAACACCTCTCAGTTCAATTTTCCACCCAGGCAGACTTGTCAGATACTATATCTTGTTCCATCCCTTCCCCAGCTCCCTCTGGAACCTGCTCCAATTGTTCTTTGTTTATTCCCTCTTCTTGAATGAAGCATATTCTCCAGTCACGGCAGGGAAAGGGTGAGTGGGAAGGAAACGTTTTGAGATTTCATGTACCTCAAAGTGTTTTTGTTCTACTTCACACTTAATGGAGAGTTTGCAGTGTGTAGCTTGTCAGGGTGTCAACAGTTCTTTCAGAATTCTAAACTAACGTCCCATTGTTTTCTAAACTAACGTCCCATTGTTTTCCCATTGAAAAGTCTGATGTCTCCACAGCTCCTGGTCCTTTATATGGGACCAGATGTTCCCCTGCAGGAAGCTTTTGGAAAGTTCAGGAGGGAATTCAAGTGTCATGGCCCAGAGAACAGGCTCTGGAACAAAGCAGGGCTAGCTTTGTTTCCAAAGAGACGCAGGGCTAGCGTCTCTGTCCCACGCTCGTTGTGCTTAACTATTGTGATTCATCTATAACTGGGGGTTCCTACCACACAGATTTGTTGCGGAATGAAGTTAATCAAGATCATACACGTAGAGCATTTGGCAGAGTCCTCGGCAGGCAGAGTATACTCGGTAAGCACATCCTGTTCCTTCTCTTCCCCGGGATCCTGAAGTTCAATCACTTTGCACCTCCCTTTGTGTCTTGTTTCACCCATTGTGCTAGGCAGTAGGTGGCCCTTTATACTCTGGATGGACGTGTTTTGAAACTTTTGTTGGCAGGTGACAGGACTCCCTGAATGACTTAGTTCACAGAATTTCCATGGAGATGAACCCCAACCTGAAGATGCGTGTAAAAATCCTCTGAAATGTATAGAGCACTAGGGGAAAGAAGGCGGCATAGCAGGCATTGTCTGAATTTAGAAGCTAATGGCTGTGTGGGGTCTTTGGGAAGGTCTCATTTGTGTGTGTGATGAGGAGATGCCATAGTTCTGGGAAGAAGGATGTATTCCTTACTCCTTTTGTCTCCCCACATAAAAAGATGCTAGCATCAGGACATAGTTAGGGACCTAGAAAACCCTCCAACGCCTCTTTATTTCAATGTGACTCAAACCGTTTGAAGCATGAACTGAACCAGTGCTAGCTGAGTAACAGTCTCATTTGCCGCGATGCTTCTATGGGAGAGAGTGTTCCAAATGCCGAAGAAGTGGCTTAGAGCTGATGTGTCAGAAAATAGCCTGCCAGTTGGCAGGCTGCCTTATTTATTCGCACTGTTATAATTTTCATGCGCCTTCTCGTCCTCTCCTTTTCTTTCCCTGCCTGCCAGCCTCTGCCCTCCTACTCCACTGGGGAACTTATCTTTCTGTGTCACAGTCTCCACAAGCCTGGAGGGGGCTGCAGGGGACCGGCAGTGAAACCAGGCTTACACGGTAGCGGGAAAACAGAGAAGTAGAATCCAGCGTCCTCTGCTTGAAGGGGAGCGGGGCCGGGGGAGGCCTGGAGAAGCACAGGCCAACCTCGGGCAGTATTAAGGGGGAAAGGGTTTGGGGACAGGGCTCAGAGGTCAGGGGCCAACCTCACACCGCAGCTCTCTCTCCAGCAAGCCACGGGGTTTTTACCAGCTGCCCACTGGGGTTCTCCTAGACTGCTGATAAATCTAAAACAATGCAGAAATAAAATAATTGCAGAAGGAGAAATAAACTAACACTGAAAATCAGGAAGTCTTCATACGCAAGACGTGACGTATGCAGGACGGCACCGCAGCAGCTTTGGGCTCCGTGGGCCCAGCACTTATGGGAAGGGCTGAACGAAGGAGGCCGTTTGGAGGAACAATGTCGGTTCCCAGGTGCAGTAGGTGAGGCCCCTGTGATGAGGCCTGACTCAGTTGGGATCTTATCTGAAACAGCTTAACCCTCATGGTACTTTATGATAGGATAATATACATAGATGCCAGTGGAGAAGTGGAAATGGTGTTTTTAAGTAATCTTGTCGTGTAAATAACATACAAATCACACTTCACTTGGGGGAGGAATTCTGATTTCGTAAATTTGCCATTCATCAAGCCCCTGCTCTGTACTAGGCTCCGTGCTGGGTGTTGAGGATACAAAAATGAGTAAGAGGAGAATCCTTGCTCTTGGCAAGATGGTTGTTCTCACAAGAAGTGTCTTCCTTCATGTGCCCGTGGTGAAAACATCTGAAAGTTTCTCTTAACCCTTTTCTTGTGAACATTTTGACCTAACCATCTTCATGTGAAAAATTGATAAATGATTTCACTAGTATTTTTAGTTTTAAAAACGATGGTTTGATATTAGTAGAGGACCATTCTACCAAGAAGAGAGAGTACATTATTGCCTGAGTCGCCTAAGAATTTCTCCATCCCTTTGAGGAGATGTGAAGAACACATTTTTACTCTCCACTGAATTAATGAAAACAATCAGTGAGATATGAGGTATCACCTCACACCAGTCAGAATGGCCATCCTCAAAAAATCTACAAACAATAAATGCTGGAGAGGGTGTGGAGAAAAGGGAACCCTCTTGCACTGTTGGTGGGAATGTAAATTGGTACAGCCACTATGGAAAACAAAATGGAGGTTCCTTAAAAACCTAAAAATAGAACTGCCATATGACCCAGCAATCCCACTACTGGGCATGTATCCTGAGAAAACCATAATTCAAAAAGAGTCATGTACTACAGTGTTCACTGCAGCTCTATTTACAATAGCCAGGACATGGAAGCAACCTAAGTGTCCATCAACAGATGAATGGATAAAGAAGATGTGACACATATATACAATGGAATATTACTCAGCCATAAAAAGAAATGAAATTGAGTTATTTGTAGTGAGGTGGATGGACCTAGAGTCTGTCATACAGAGTGAAGTATGTCAGAAAGAGAAAAACAAATAGCGTATGCTAACACATATATATGGAATCTTAAAAAAAAAATTGTTCTGAAGAACCTAGGGGCAGGACAGGAATAAAGACACAGACATAGAGAATGGACTTGAGGGCACAGGGAAGAGGAAGGGCAAGCTAGGACGAAGTAAGAGAGTGGCATGGACATATATACACTACCAAGTGTAAAATAGATAGCTAGTGGGAAGTAGCCGCATAGCACAGGGAGATCAGCTCGGTGCTTTGTGACCACCTAGAGGGGTGGGATAGGGAGGGTGGGAGGGAGGGAGATGCCAGAGGGAGGAGATATGGGGATATATGTATATGTATAGCTGATTCACTTTGTTATACAGCAGAAACTAGCACAACATTGTAAAGAAGTTATACTCCAATAAAGATGTTAAAAAAAATCAGTGGGATAGTTTTGGGGAAATGAGCTAAACATTTTAAAAAATTGACTTAGACTTTGTATCACATGAAAATCCAGATGGATTAATGATGTAAATTGTTTTAAAGGAAAAAGAAGAAAGAAAGAACCAGAATAGCACTGCAAGAAAATATAGGTCAAGTTATGTAATCTCGGTCAGGGGAAGAGAAAAAGAATTTTTCAAGCATGGTCCCAAAGTCAAAAACCACTAAAGAAACAACCAAAAAATTTTATTCCTTGAAAAATATGAACTTTAATATTCTGATTCCTGAATGTTCCCACCTTGTCTTTCTCTGAGAGGTTTACCATAATGTTGAACCTGATAATAGTTATTAAGTCATTCAGAAGTATTTATGGAACGTATCACATGCCAGGGACCATGCAGTATGCTGGGGAAGCACTGGGGAGCAAGGCCAGCATGACCTCACCCCAGGGGCAAACCAACTGAGAAAGTGAGAGCACTTTGGCTAGAGGAGATCCCGAACTCCTACAAGGCAGGCAGTACCCCACCATGGAAGCCCCAGCTTCTCAAACTTTGTTGTATTAGGTGTCTGCTTTAGTTAATTATGTTAATGATCAGCCAATGGTCAGTGATGTCACCTGAATCTACTGAGTGGCTTCTATGGACAGAGTATAGTGCTAAATACCGAATATAATGGGGAAAGACAGCCCTGGACCCCTGGCTTTAGTAGAGAGATGAAAATTCATCACACAGATTAATATATTCGTAAAGTGTTTGACGTCCAATGAAGGAAAAGTATAGGGGGCTAGGAGAGAGTTATAAAGTGATCCTTATTTAGATTTGAGGGGAAAAGAAAGGCTTCTATGAGGAAGTGACAACTAATTGAGGCCTGAAAGATAAAGGGGGGGGGGTTTGCCTTCAGAGTGGGAGAGAAGAAGCCACAGGCTCACCCTGAATTGGCTTTTTTGGGAATGGGAAGGTCGTGAGGACCTTGGGTTTATCTTATGCAGAATTATCGGCTTTGAGTGGTGGGGTGGTGTGATTTGCTTTACATTTAAGAATGATGACTCAATTCACACTACTGGTTTGGGAAGTGAAGTCTGTTTTTTAAGAAAATAAACCATGGCATGTGTACATGTTTGTGCTAAGGACTTTGCAACCTGAGATTTTGCCCAGGAAGAAAGATGAGAGTGAGAAATGCTCATAGGAAAAGCAGTTGCCTATAATAAGAGGGCACAATCACCTTGGACGTGGTAATTCCATTTTGCAGGGTCTCTTTGCCTTAGCTGCCTCAGGGTGACTGGGCCCGCTGAACCGAGATGAGCCCCTATTGAAATGCTTATAAACAATCTGGCCCCTGCGAAGCAGGAAGCCTCATGTCTTCGAAGCTTAAGTCAGTCGTAATTCAAGATTTGAATTGGAGCAAATTATCTTCCTGAAGATAGAAGCATCCCGAGGATTTTTGATTAACTTTTAATTATTGAGAGGGTCTTGTCTTAGCAACGTAAGCATCTAAATAAAACACAACCTGAAAAGCCTTTGAGAAAATTTAAAGCATTCAGTAGTGATAAATCATATGTAAACTTGTAAACAGCAGGGTTGGTTTGCATTCTTTTTCTCAAGGGCCTAATATTCCAGGGACAAGAGAAATAATAATGCTAAAGAAATGTCTTTTTATGGTCTATTTGCATATACGGGACATTACAGAAAGGCAGTTATAAACTATCGTTGCAAAGATTTTCTCTTTAAATTGACTTTGTATGAATACTGTGACAATTTGGAGACTTAAGAAACATATTTATCACGTTACTGCCTTTGTAAGCTTTTCGTTTTATTAGCTTTCCACGGCCACCCCCATAGGGAAAGATTAAGCTTAGTCTTTTAGAATTCAGGATTCTGGATTGCACTTCCGTTTTAGCTTCCTGCTACATTGTTATTCAAATATAAACATCCAGGACATTTACCATTACACGTTTTCTACAGTCTAGAGATTGTAGCATTTCTTTGGAATAAATGACTGAACTTAGAAGGATTCTAGAGATATATAAGTATCAACGTGAAATTGATTTTCTTTCAATGTGCAAGAGTAGCAGAGCTTGAAGTCGGGAGTGTGGGGTTGGTGACCTCCGGGATTTTCTCTCTACTGTGTCCTTCCTAAATACTGATTTTTAACTCCCTTTCCACATCCTTTTCCATTCCCACTTTGACTAGATGTTGTAAACACCAGCCAGGGAAACTGTGCCTTGGGGTGAATCTTTACCTAAAATGTTTTTCCCTTAACATACAGTATGTATACTGGTGCTGGTGTATGCAGACAGTGTAAAATGTATTCACAGTCCCTGCATCTAGAGATTCAGAATTAATCAGTGGGAGGCATGTGGAGCTTCTGTGTCACATTGAGATGTCAGCTGTTGTCACTTTCATTTCCCTGGCAGCACCTCAGGTAGTAAGCTAGAGCTGAATTATGCAGTGTAACCAGTCTTTTTTGTGTGTGTGTATGACCCTAGGGTTGCTATCAAGCAGTAAAGGTTTTTGCGACTTATGAAAGAATTGATTTCTAGTTCTCCTGAAGTCCTTTTTGTCCTTCCACACTCCGACAGAGAGCTCCTTTGTAGCTATCATGTTGTTTGCTTCTGACTAGAGAACCGGTTATTAAAGATCTAGGGCCTTACCTGTCCATATGTGTTATTTCAGCCATACTGAACACAAGTTCTACAAACTCGCTGTTCCAAAGGCTGGCAGCAGACTACTGCTTACAGTCCAAGACTAAACATCTTATTGACATGCCTTACAGTTGTGTCTATGACACAGTGTCACACATGCACACAGAGGGTTAACATCTCACTGAATAAGTACTTTCGCTCTCCAGTATTTGGAAAGACATGGATGATGAATTCAGAGCTTCTTAGTGATTTCTGTGTTATTTGATGTTCATTGCTTTGTGTGTTTCTGGAATGGATAAACTGAAATTCTATGGCAAACCCATATTTGTTATCGCTGTCTGCAGTAAATCCTTGTGCACTGCAATGGGATCGACTGCCTGCACTCCATTAGCGTTATCCCCACTTACTGGAAAGTATCATCTGCTGAAATTAAATGTGACAAGCATTTGAAAGTCTGGATTGCACTCCCCCACCCAGATGGCACCCAGGTCATCCTTCGGTGATGAGCCACTGAAATGTTTCTTCTAATTCAGATGTTTTCCTAATAGTCCTGCAGGATGAGGTTAGCGTATATTTCTCTTAATTTACATATTTTTGCAGGAATCTAGCTAAGGTTGTCACGTTTCTCTGAATTGGTGACGAATGTTGATAGAACTCTATGAAAGTATTTTTATAAGCAGGCTGAATTGCATTTGATTTGATGGCCTCAGTCTGACACTGTTGATATCTTATAAATTGAGAAATCAGAAAAAATAATTTTGCATAGAAGGAAACCGAGCTCTAACTGACTGTACTTTATGAGAGATTAAAATAGGAAATGTTGTTTAATATGTTATAGTTAGAAAGCTTTTTGTTTTGTAATCAAAAAAGTAATTCCAAGAGGCTGCTTTTCTTAAAGTCCCTCTGTTTATTTTAATTATTCAGAGTTCCCCCCAACCACTAAAAATGATAAGATGATAAATGAACATTTATTGAACCCTAACTCTAAGCCAGGCATTCTGTTAGGTACTTGAAATACTAAACTGATTAAGACACAGCACCTACTCTTGACAAACTCACAATCTAGCGGGAAGATTAGTATTTAAATGAATACTTGCTCTGGTGTGACAGGTATTATAATTGTAGAATTCACAGTGTACAGTAATGGCTCAAAGGAATAACACATTTTGCCTCAAAACTAAAGGTGATATATACAGAATGCAGGCAGAAAGTGGGGTGCATGGTTTATAAATAATTTAAAAACAATAATAAATCCAATTAAAAGTTGGACTCCTTTTTATTATCATCATATGCTGACAGTTCTAGACAGTGCCAGTGTTAAACCCTCCTCCCACTGAGATGGACTTCGAATGCCCTGCCCCTGGCAACCATTGGTGGTGATTGTATTGGGAGCAGCGAGGGGGTGGGGAGGTGGCCAAGGAAAGCTCCAGATGGCAGGATGACAAATTCTGGAAAAAGATGAGGAGTTTCTCAAGTAGGAAATATGGAAGGGCATTCCAGGAAGGCCCCCAGCACATATATAAAGACATATTAAGCAGCATACTTGACTGCAGTGCAGGGGGAAATAGAAGTTATTTTCAATAGATGGTGATGATCCATTAGATATCCATATGGAAAAGCCATCAGTCTCAACTCCTATCTTGTAAGTGTATTCTACACCATAATCAATTCTAGGTAGCTTGCAGATCTAAATGTGAAATGTAAACCAATTAAAGTTTAGAGGAAAGTAGAAGGTGGTCATGATCTTTGTCTTTTAAACAGAACACAAAAGTCTCTAAAAGGAAGGATAAATGAGAACTTGGAGCATATTAAAATTATTTCTTTTTTACAAAAGATACTATTAGGAGAGTTAAAAAGCATCCCACAAAATGGGAAAAGATTTTCCCAATGCATATGTGTGACTAAAGACTCATACCTAGCATGTATAAAGAACTCTTAAAATCAGGAAGGAAAGACATATAATTCAATAGGAAAAAGAACCAGGCAATAGACATGAAGAACCACTTTACAAGAGTGTATATCCAAATGGCCAGTAAACACATGAAAAGGCACTCAGCTGCATTAGTCATTAGGAAAATGCAAAATAAAACCATAACATGATACCACTGTACACCCACCAGCGCAGCCAAAATGTAGGAGGGGGAAAATGTTTTGGCAAGGATGTGGAGCAAATGGAAGGAAAGTTTCACGCTGTTTGTGGGCGTGTAAATTGGCACAAGAACGTTGGAAAATTGTTTGGTGGCACCTCCTGGACCTTCCTATATGCACAATTAATAACCTGGTGATTCCACACCTAGATATATACTCCACAGAAATGTCCCGTGTTTACCAAAGGACATATAAAGAATGTTCATAGCAGCACTCTTCACAGTAGATACTGGAAACTAACCAAATGTCCATGAACAGTAGACTGGAAAAATTCTCTGTATATTCATGTAGTAGATGACTATATGGCAGTGAGAATGAACAAATGACAACTGCACACAAAAATGTGGAGGAATCTTACAAACAATGCTGAGCAAAAGACACACAAGAATAGTAGTCAAGACAAGCCTCTTAGATAGCCTCATCCACCAGAGGGCAGACAGCAGAAGCAAGAAGAACTACAATCCTGCAGAATGCGGAACAAAAACCACGTTCACAGAAAGATAGACAAGATGAAAGGCAGAAGGCTATGTACCAGACGAAGGAACAAGATAAAACCCCAGAAAAACAACTAAATGAAGTGGAGATAGGCAACCTTCCAGAAAAAGAATTCAGAATAATGATAGTGAAGATGATCCAGGACCTTGGAAAAACAATGGAGGCAAAGATAGAGAAGATGCAAGAAATGTTTAACAAAGACATAGAAGAATTAAAGAACAAACACACACAGATGAACAATACAATAGATGAAATGAAAACTACACTAGAAGGAATTAATAGCAGAATAACTGAGGCAGGAGAATGGATAAGTGACCTGGAAGACAGAATGGTGGAAGTCATCGCTAAAGAAAAAAGAATGAAAAGAAATGAAGACAGCCTAAGAGACCTCTGGGACAACATTAAACGCAACAGCATTTGTATTATAAGGGTCCCAGAAGGAGAAGAGCGAGAGAAAGGACCCAAGAAAATATTTTAAGAGATTATAGTATAAAACTTCCCTAACATAGGAAAGGAAATAGCCACCCAAGTCCAGAAAGTGCAGCAAGTCCCATACAGGATAAACCCAAGGAGAAACACTTCGAGACACATAGTAATCAAATTGGCAAAAATTAAAGACAAAGAAAAATTATTGAAAGCAGCAAGGGAAAAACGACAGATAACATACAAGGGAACTCCCATAAGGTTAACAGCAGATTTCTCAGCAGAAACTCTACAAGCCAGAAGGGAGTGGCATGATATACTTAAAGTGATGAAAGGGAAGAACCTACAACCAAGATTAATCTACTCCGCAAGGATCTCGTTCAGATTCGATGGAGAAATCAAAAGCTTTACAGACAAGCAAAAGAGAATTCAGCACCACCAAACCAACTCTACAACAAATGCTAAAGGAACTTGTCTAAGTGGGAAACACAAGAGAAGAAAAGGACCTACCAAAACAAAGCCCCCCAAATTAAGAAAATGGTCATAGGAACACACATTTTGATAATCACCTTAAACATGAATGGATTAAATGCTCCAACCAAAAGACACAGGCTTGCTGAATGGTTACAGAAACAAGACCCGTATATGTGCTGTCTACAAGAGACCCACTTCAGACCTAGGGACACACACGAACTGAAAGTGAGGAGATGGAAAAAGGTATTCCATGCAAATGGAAATCAAAAGAAAGCTGGAGTAGCAATAATCATACCAGATAAAACAGACTTTAAAATAAAGAATGTTACAAGAGACAAGGAAGGACACTACATAATCATCAAGGGATCAATCCAAGAAGAAGATACAACAATTATAAATATATATGCACCCAACATAGGAGCACCTCAATACATAAGGCAACTGCTAACAGCTATAAAAGTGGAAATCGACAGTAACACAATAATAGTGGGGGACTTTAACACCTCACTTACACCAATGGACAGATCATCCAAAATGAAAATAAATAAGGAAACAGAAACTTAAAATGACACAATAGAGCAGATAGATTTAATTGATATTTATAGGACATTCCATCCAAAAATAGCAGATTACACTTTCTTCTCAAGTGCACACGAACACTCTCCAGGATGGATCACATCCTCGGTCACATATGAAGCCTCAGTAAATTTAAGAAAATCGAAATCATATCAAGCATCTTTTCTGACCACAACACTATGAGATTAGAAATGAATTACAGGGAAAAAAACGTAAAAATCACAAACACATGGAGGCTAAACAATATGTTACTACATAACCAAGAGATCACTGAAGAAATCAAAGAGGAAATCAAAAAATACCTAGAGACAAATGACAATGAAAACACGATGATCCAAACCCTATGGGATGCAGCAAAAGCAGTTCTAAGAGGGAAGTTTATAGCTATACAAGCCTACCTCAAGAGACAAGAAAAATCTCAAATAAATAATCTAACCTTACACCTACAGGAACTAGAGAAAGAAGAACAAACAAAACCCAAAGTTAGCAGAAGGAAAGAAGTCATAAAGATCCGAGCAGAAATAAATGAAATAGAAACAAAGAAAGCAATAGCAAAGATCAAAATAACTAAAAGCTGGTTCTTTGAGAAGATAAACAAAATTGATAAACCATTAGCCAGACTCATCAAGAAAAAGAGGAGAGGACTCAAATCAATAAAATTAGAAATGAAAAAGGAGAAGTTACAACAGACACCGCAGAAATACAAAGCATCCTGAGAGACTACTACAAGCAGTGCTACGCCAATAAAATGGACAACCTGGAAGACATGGACAAATTCTTAGAAAGGTATAACCTTCCAAGACGGGACCAGGAAGAAATAGAAAATATGAAAAGACCAATCACAAGTAATGAAATTGAAACTGTGATGAAAAATCTTCCAACAAACAAAAGGCCAGGACCAGATGGCTTCACAGGTGAATTCTATCAAACATTTAGAGAAGAGCTAACACCCATCCTTCTCAAACTCTTCCCAAAAACTGCAGAGGAAGGAACACTCCCAAAGTCATTCTCTGAGGCCACCATCACCCTGATACCAAAACCAGACAAAGATACTACAAAAAAAGAAAATTACAGACCAATATCACTGATGAATATAGATGCAAAAATCCTCAACAAAATACTTGCAAACGGAATCCAACAACACATTAAAAGGATCATACACCACGATCAAGTGGGATTTATCCCAGGGATGCAAGGATTCTTCAATATACCCAAATCAATCATTGTGATCCACCATATTAACAAATAGATGCAGAAAAAGCTTTTGACAAAATTCAACACCCATTTATGATAAAAAACTCTCCAGAAAGTGGGCATGGAGGGAACCTACCTCAACATAATAAAGGCCATATACAACAAACCCACAGCAAACATCATTCTCAATGGTGAAAACCTGAAAGCATTTCCTCTAAGATCAGGAAGAAGACAAGATTGTCCACTCTCACCACTATTATTCAACACAGTTTTGGAAGTCCTAGCCACGGCAATCAGAGAAGAAACAGAAATAAAAGGAATAACAATTGGAAAGAAGAAGTAAAACTGTCACTGTTTGCAGATGACATGATACTATACATGGAGAATCTTAAAGATGCCACCAGAAAACTACGAGAGCTAATCAATGAATTTGATAAAGTTGCAGGATACAAAATAAATGCACAGAAATCACTTGCGTTCCTATACAGTAATCATGAAAAATCTGAAGGAGAAATTAAGGAAACACTCCCATTTACCATTACAACAAAAAGAATAAAATACCTCGGAATAAACCTACCTAGGGAGACAAAAGACCTGTATGCAGAAAACTGTAAGACACTGATGAAAGAGATTAAAGATGATACCAACAGATGGACTGATGTACCATGTTCTTGGACTGGAAGAATCAATATTGTGAAAATGACTCTACTACCCAAAGCAATCTACAGATTCAATGCAATCCCTATCAAATTACCAATGGCATTTTTTACGGAACTAGAACAAAAAATCTTAAAATTTGTATGAAGACACAAAGACCTCGAATAGTCAAAGCAGTCTTGAGGGGAAAAAACGGAGCTGGAGGAATCAGACTCCCTGACTTCCGACTATATAATACAAAGCTACAGTAATCAAGACAATATGGTACTGGCACAAAAACAGAAACATAGATCAATGGAACAAGATAGAAAGCCCAGAGGTAAACCCACGCACCTATGGTCAATTAATCTATGACAAAGGAGGCAAGGATATACAATGGAGAAAAGACAGCCTCTTCAATAAGTGGTGCTGGAAAAACTGGACAGCTACATGTAAAAGAATGAAAGTGGAACACTCCCTAACACCATACACAAAAATAAACTAAAAATAGATTAGAGACCTAAATGTAAGACAGGACACTATAAAACTCTTAGAGGAAAACATAGGAAGAACACTCTTTGACATAAATCACAGCAAGATCTTTTTTGTTCCACTCCTAGAGTAATGGAAATAAACACAAAAATAAACAAATGGGACCTAATGAAACTTAAAAACTTTTGCACAGCAAAGGGAACCATAAGCAAGATGAAAAGACAACCCTCAGAATGGTAGAAAATATTTGCAAATGAATCAACGGACAAAGGATTAATCTCCAAAATATATAAACAGCTCATACAGCTTGTTATTAAAAAAACCAAGAACCCAATCCAAAAATGGGCAGAAGGCCTAAATAGACATTTCTCCAAAGAAGACATACAGATGGCCAAGAAGCACATGAAAAGCTGCTCAACATCACTAATTATTAGAGAAATGCAAATCAAAACTACAATGAGTGGCTTCCCTGGTGGCGCAGTGGTTGAGAGTCCACCTGCTGACGCAGGGGACACGGGTTTGTGCCCTGGTCCAGGAAGATCCCACATGCCGTGGAGCGGCTGGACTGTGAGCCATGGCCACTGAGCCTGCATGTCCAGAGCCTGTGCTCCGCAACAGGAGAGGCCACAGCAGTGAGAGACCCGCGTACCGCAAAAAAAAAAAAAGAAAAAGAAAACTACAATGAGGTATCACCTCACACCAGTTAGAACGGGCATCATCAGAAAATCTACAGACAGATGCTGGAGAGGGTGTAGAGAAAAGGGAACCCTCTTACACTGTTGGTGGGAATGTAAACTGATACAGCCACCATGGAGAACGGTATGGAGGTTCCTTAAAAAACTAAAGGTAGAATTACCATATGATCCAGCTATCCCAGTACTGGGCATATACCCAGAGAAAACCACAATTCAAAAAGAGCCATGCACCCCAATGTTCATCGAAGAACTGTTTACAATAGCCAGGTCATGGAAGCAACCTAAATGCCCATCGACAGACGAATGGATAAAGAAGATGTGGCGCATATATACAATGGAATATTACTCAGCCATAAAAAGGAACAAAATTGGGTCATTTGTTGAGACGTGGATGGATCTAGAGACTGTCATACAGAGTGAAGTAAGTCAGAAAGAGAAAAACATATTGTATATTAACTCATATGTGGAACCTAGAAAAATGGTAGAGATGAACTGGTTTGCAGGGCAGAAATTGAGACACAGATGTAGAGAACAAACGTATGGACACCAAGGGGGTAAAGTGGTGGGGGGTGGTGGTGGTGGGATCAATTGGGAGATTGGGATTGACATGTATATACTGATGTGTATAAAATTGATGACTAATAAGAACCTGCTGTATAAAAAAAATAAGATACAAGAATATATTGTACAACACAGGGAATACAGCCAATGTTTTATGTTATAAAAAAAGAAGAATAGGGCTTCCCTGGTGGCGCAGTGGTTGAGAGTCCGCCTGCCGATGCAGGGGACACGGGTTCGTGCCCCGATCTGGGAAGATCCCACATGCCGCGGAGCAGCTGGGCCTGTGAGCCATGGCCGCTGAGCCTGCGCATCCGGAGCCTGTGCTACACAACGGGAGAGGCCACAACAGTGAGAGGCCCGCGTACCGCAAAAAAAAATAATAAATAATTAAAAAAAAAAAAAAAAAAAAAAAAAAAAGAAGAATAGTAGGCAAAAGTAAGTAATGGTGTTCAGGGATTTGACAGTGGTTACCTTGTGGGGCAGTGACTGTAAGCAGGCATGGGGGTGCTTTGAGGCTGTTTCTTAAGCCAAGTGCCAGGGACACAGCTCTATGTGTGTGTATTTTATGCATGTGTCTTTGTATAAAAGAGTTAAACGAAAAGGTTTTTAAAAATCCAGCATCGATAATTTAGGTAACCAGTTCAGTATAGAATTTAGGTGGAAAACTGATAGAAGATGATTACGTAGAATTACAAAGCAGCAGAATATGGAAAGCCTATATGCCATATTAAGGCATTGTACTTGGGTGTATGGACAGACACAGTGGAGAACAATGAAGGCTATGAGCTATACCATGGCTAGATGTGCCTTTGTAACAGATCTTTGGTGGCAACAGGACAGAAAAACAGATGGTGTATAAAGAAACTGGAGCCAAGGAGATCATTCATTTGCTCAACCCATATTTATTGAAGGATTACTGTGTCACCATGGGGGATATGGCAGTGAACAAGACAAAGTCCTTGCCCTCATGGAGCTTACCTGGTAATTGGGAAAGCAGATGCTAAATAACACACAAATAAAGACACAAATAAGATATCAAATTGAGATGTTTTATAAAGAAACATTTATTACAGTAAAGAAATCATGAAAGGAGGAGGCTGTTTTAGATATGGTGGTCAGGAGAGGACCCATTAAGGACGTGGCACTTGAGCAGAGACCTAAACAGGATGAGGGAGTGAGTCATCAAAATATCCAGAGAGGAGAGTCCCAGGCAGAAGGGACAGCAAACGCAAAGCTTCTGAAAGGGGAAAAACGTGGTGTATTTAATATTCAAGGAACATCACTGAGGAAGAGAGTGAATAATGGAGAAGGCGGTTGGAAATAAGATCAAAAAGGTAACAAGGTGCCAAATCATAAGGGTCTTCTAAAACGTGGTAAGGACATTAGATTTTCTATTACTCAAGAGACAGGAGGAGGCTGAGTATCATAGCAAATACCCCCAAATCGTGGTGGCTTATTAGCAAAGCAAAAGTTTATTTTTTGTTCATGCAGAGTCCGGTGGGATGTGGTCAAAAGATTTTTCCTAGTCACTGTCCTTTGCATAGTGGAGGGTCATGGTCACTTGGGGACCAGGCTTCTTCAGTATTAGGAATCCATCACCTTATGCTCTCAAGGTCACTATGGAATCCTAACATCCCTGAGCCAGCAGGTAGAGGGGAGAAGAAGCATGGAGTACCATGCACCCAGTACTTAACCAGTTGACCTGGAAGTGACACAAGTCTGCTCGCATTCTCTTGGCAAGAACAAGTCACGTGGTCCTCCTGTATGCAAGGAATAACCAGGAGATGGAATCCCCAGCTGGGCAGCCACTTCCCAATATCAGCTCCGTAAAAAAAGGGGAGTGTGTCTCTTTGGAGATCAGCTAAATGAAATTTCTTTGTTGCAGGTTTTATCATAATTAGGATGAAAAGCCATTGGAGACTCACTAATAGGGTAGTAACGAAGTCTTAAAAATCCCCCTGGTGGGCTTCCCTGGTGGCGCAGTGGTTGAGAGTCTGCCTGCCAGTGCAGGGGACATGGGTTCGAGCCCTGGTCTGGGAAGATCCCACATGCCGCGGAGCAACTGGGCCCGTGAGCCACAATTACTGAGCCTGCGCGTCTGGAGCCTGTGCTCCGCAACAAGAGAGGCCGCCATAGTGAGAGGCCCGCGCACCGCGATGAAGAGGGGCCCCCGCTCGCCACAACTGGAGAAAGCCCTCGCACAGAAATGAAGACCCAACACAGCCATAAATAATAAATAAATAAATAAATAAATAAAGCAAACTGTCAACAAGTAAAAATAAATAAACACTAAAAAAAAAAATCCCCCTGGCTGCTGGCTGGATTAATCTGTGGTTGTGGGACATTAAAGAAGCAAGGAGACCAGTTTTAAGGAAGTTTCTTTAGGTTAGACATGATGGTGACTTGGACCAGGGTGATAGCAGCACAGGAGGAAAAATGTGGCTGAATTTGGGATAGATTTTGAAGGTGGAGCCAGTAAGATTTGCTTATAGGTTGGATATGTAAGATATGAAAGAGACTAAGGAAAGGATTTTGGCCTGGAAAACTAGGTGAGGTGCCCTTTAATGAGATGATGCCCAAATGGCATCTTGCTTCTCAAATGTCATCTTCTTAATTATGCCTCCCAGGCCACCCTGTTTTACACTGTAGCCCACGTGAACACCAGGAACTCTTTTTTTTTTTTTTAAAAGAAGATGTTGGGGGTAGGAGTTTATTAATTAATTTATTTACTTTTGCTGTGTTGGGTCTTCGTTTCTGTGCGAGGGCTTTCTCTAGTTGTGGCGAGCGGGGGCCCCTCTTCATCGCGGTGCGCGGGCCTCTCACTATGGCGGCCTCTCTTGTTGCGGAGCACAGGCTCCAGACACGCAGGCTCAGTAGTTGTGGCTCACGGGCCCAGCTGCTACATGGCATGTGGGATCCTCCCAGACCAGGGCTCGAACCCGTGTCCCCTGCATTAGCAGGCAGGTTCTCAACCACTGCGTCACCAGGGAAGCCCCAGGAACTCTTGATCCTCTTCACTCTACTCTGTTCTTTCACTCATCACCCATCCTTCATAATGTACTGTGTAATTTACCTATTTATTATGTTGATTGTTTATTGTTTGTACTAGAGGGTAAGTTCCATGAGGGCAGAGTTTTATAATGTTTTGGGCGCTCATTTTCCCATGTGCCTAAGAAAAATGTCTGGCAGAGTGTCTGGCTCATGTGTGGAATGAATGAATGGTAGACACGGGAGGAGTAGGTATAGGTGAGAGCATGGAATGAAGACCTTTGCTCGAGATGGTTATTAGACATTCAAAATATATTGGAGAGTTGGATATACTGGTTTGGAGTCCAGGAAAAAGGTCGTGCATGGAGATGTATTTTTAGTAGTCAACAGCATACTGACAATGGATTCTTAAGGCCATGGAACTGGATAGGATCATGTAGGGAATTATGAGAAGTCTGGAGTAATTAACTGGGTCAGACACTGCTGGGAGGTTATGTTGAGGACTGAGACTGACCATTGGATAGCAACGTGAGGTTCTTAGGAAAACAGTTTCATGGAGCGGTTGGGATGAGACTTTGATTGGAGTGAACTCAGAAGACAAAGGGAGTTTAAGTTGTGGATAAAGCGAGTGTAGCCAAAATTCTTTTGAGAAATTATTACCAAGGAGTGCAAAGAAATAGGGTGATATCTGGAAAATATCCAGCATCTGGAAGGCAAAGCGTCAAGGGGGGTATGTCTTTTTTTAGGACAAAAGATATTACAGTGTGTTTACATTGTGATGAAGATGATCCAATAAAGAGAGAAAAAAACAGGTTATTCAGGAGAACGGGGGAGAACCACAAAAGGCCCTTAAGGAGTAAGAAGTAATGTTATACAGTGCACACAAATGATGGGATTAGGAAAGAGTGAGTTCATTTGGATAAAAGACAATTATAATTTTTCTAAGATAAGAGATTGAGGATCTGAACAGTGAAAGTAGAAAGGAGGAGATAGATATGTAAGAAGTAAGCACAGAGAATCAACATATTCTAGTCCTGTATGGAGGAAGAACTTCTAGAACAGTGGTTCTCAAACGTGAGCATGTATCAGAATCACTTGTAGGATTTATGAAACACGGATTACTGGGCCCAGCCCACAGATTTCTGATACAGCAGGTCCAGGATTGTATCTGAGAATTCGCATTCTTAACGAGTTGCCGGTGCCTCTTTCTCAAAGTACCACGTGGAGTCTAGCAACATCTGTATCCCTCAGGAGCTTACTAGAAATGCAGAATGTCCAGCTCCACTCCAGACCCATCGGATCAGATTCTGTCTTTTAACAAGTGATTTATTTGCATGATGAAGTTCGAGAATCACCGTTCTAGGATAGTGTTTTCAGCCTTGTCCCCAGGTGATTCCAACATGCAGCTATGATTGAGAACAGCTGACTCAGGGTGACCCCAAGGTATATTGCCTGCATGACTGGGTGACTGTGAAGTGTCAGGAGATAAGATAAAAACTTCATAAGGAGGAGCAGGTGTGTGGAGGTTGACAGAGTGCAGCTTTTGACACGCTGTATTTGAAGATTCCTTTGGGACATCAGCTGAAGCTCTTCAGTTGAGTATTTAGATCTTGAAGCTGGGAGAGGGATGGAAGATCTGTCTCACTCAATGACAGATCTGAGCATCATCAGCATGGAAGTAATAATTCACATTAGGGGTGTTGAGGACCTCAGCTCAAGAAAATGAGAAAACTGGCAAAGAGGTCCAAGGAAGGCACATGAGCCAGGGTAAAAGGAGAGAACCCTGCAGAGGAAGTGGGAAGGGCAGTGTGAAAGGTGTGAGCACAGGCAGGAGTTGGCAGGACGCAGAAGCTGAAGTGAGCGTTGTAGACAGAAGGAAGAATCAGTGATGTTTTCTGTCTCAGGAAGTTCCAGTAGGGCTTCCCTGATGGCACAGTGGTTGAGAATCCTCCTGCCAGTGCAGGGAACACGGGTTCTAGCCCTGGTCCGAGAAGATCCCATGTGCCACAGAGCAACTAAGCCCATGCGCCACAGCTACTGAGCTTGCGCTCGAGAACCTGCGTGCCGCAACTACTAAAGCCCGCACGCCACAACTACTGAGCCCGTGTGCCACAACTACTGAGCCCGTGAGCCACAACTACTGAGCCCGCATGCCGCAGCTGCTGAAGCCCACACGCCTAGAGCCCGTGCTCTGCAACAAGAGAAGCCACCGCAATGAGAAGCCTGTGCACCGCAACAAAGAGTAGACCCCGCTCGCTGCAACTAGAGAAAGCCCACGCACAGCAACAAAGACCCAATGCAGCCAAACATAAATAGATAGATAGATAGATAGATAGATAAATAAGTAGACTTATTTAAAAAAATAAAAAAGAAAGTTCCAGTAATATAGACTGAAAAATATCAGTTATCTGTCATTTGGGAAATCACAAGTGGCCTTGCCATGCACAGTTCTGGGCAGGGGTAGCTGCAAAGCCGTGGCGCAGAAGTTTTAGCAGGAAACAGGAGACAAGGAAGTGGGATTGTCAGACATGGACGACCGTTCCAAGAAGCTTGGCTGTGCTGAAAAGGACAGAGTGAGTGCTAGAAGATGTCAGTGGAAAGCAAGTTTTCAACTTGGCCAAGACCGGAATCTTGCCACTGGCCATTAGGAAAGAGCCATCGGTGAGTCAAGGGGGAAACTGCTGAATCAAGATGTCGGGAAGAATGGAAGCCAGGGCATCCGTGGGGTCAGCCTCAGTAGGAGCAAGAAGGTGGGTATGAATATAGATAAATTTGTAGTTGAGGGGTTGGGAAGTGGGAAAATTTACGTTTAATATCTTAAATTTTCTCTAGGAAGTAGGGGTCAAAGTCATTTGCTTGGAAAGAGTTGGGGGGGATCTTGGAGATTTATTTTTTAAATTTTTATGTACTTTCACAAAAGATAAAAACTCCTATCTATATGTAAAATATATCATATACCTAGATTTTTAAAATTATGTATCATAAACTTCGTTCCTTATGAAATAACCCATTTCCAAACACTGACCAGGAAAGATTACTATTAAGAACACCCAAAGATGAATTCCTACCTGATATCCTTATTTTCAACCTTAATTTTCCTCCAGCGCTTCCTCCCTGTCTCACTTATAACTAAAATTAGTTGTTTTTTTCCTGATAATTTCTCGTTGTATCTCTCTTCTGCTTGTTAAGTTAATCATTGGGGTGTTTGTTCTTGCTGTTTCCCACGTGATGAAGTGTTTCTACTCTCTCTGTTCTCACCATTCCCATCTCATTCAAATTAATTCTTTTCAAGCAAGATTTCTGAATGCCAGACCTCTCCTTGTAATCTCAATGACATGAAGATAGCCTTTATGTTTTTGAGTTATAAATATAATACATTCCTATATAGAAATGTAAACCATATAAAGGAGGAAGTAAAACGTCAGTTCCCAATTGTGTGTGTGTGGGTATGTATGTTTGTGTTGCTTTCTGTGACCCTTTACATAAAGTCCCAGTCAAAGTAGGTTGGAAAGCGGTAATTTGTCTCCTAATCCTGGATAGGAAACCTGGAGGGGATGGCCTATTTTATGTCACTGCCATGTCTCTCTGCACGGTGTGTGTCAACAGTTTCTCTTTCATGAGTTGGTCCTTGTGTCATCCAAACAGCGTAAAACCTACCTGGCTCTCTTGGTTTTTCACTATAGATTATTGGGGGTGGAAGTTTTTTTAATTATAAATTGTTGAAGAATATGATTCCAGAAGTTTGATGGAGTCCCGTTCCCCCTGGGCAGATTTAGGCTTTGAGTCCTGCCATATCTGGTCCATCTGCCCAGGTCTCTGATGGTGAGTTGGGGTCCACCGCAGCCTCTCAGTGACCAGCAGACAGAGATCTGGTGGGGAGTGAGATGGACCCACCTGAGGACCTGAACCTGGTGTGTTCTCCCCACAGAGGTGGGAAGCACAGGAGAGCAGGGATGCAGTGTTTCCCATCCCCTGATACTATGGCCTAGGGAGTCTGTGCTCTGACCAATAGGACCAGCCTCTCCTCCCCAGAGAGAGAAGTGGTAAGAGATGGGTGAGAGGCACAGTGTTACCCCATCATGGGGAGGAGAGCTGACTTCTCCGCCATGATTAGTAGGAAGGATGGGCGGGACACACAAAGCCGAGGACCAGAAAGATGAAAGCAGTCTTTCGTGACCACACACTAGTGGATGGTAGAGTCTGAATACAAACCCAGATTGGTGTGACTTAAAACCTTAGCCTTTGTGGGAATGGATCTCACTTCCACGATGCCTCCTTCATTGTGAAGACTCACTGGAATGAAATACATTTCTAGTGATAGGGGGTTGTGGGTCAGCTTTCTCTTATGTGTGTAGATGGCCAGGAATTTGATTGTGGATTCATAGACTAAAAACAGGCAGAGGAGAGCCTGGAAAGTAGCCCCAGACTCAGAAGCAACCCCAAGCTTAAGAGGGGATGGGCCCGTGAGATTGTTTCCCAGTTCTCCATCCTTCGCTTTCTACCCTCACTCACTCTGAGATGGCTTGATGTGATGTGACAGCTCATTTCATGGGTCCCAGTAATAATTAATATGGAAAAAAGCAATTGACTTGAAAAATTGGGAAACTGGCCTATACCGTATATTATTATTTAGGAACGATGTAGAAACAAAGCTAAAAGTGCCTGCCTGGGAAGAAAATTGGTCCCTCTTGTCTGGTATCTGGAGTTCTGCAGCTCTTGAATGAAGGGGAGGGGGTGGGTCTTACTTATTATCACGTATACTTAAAGAAAAATAATGTGATCAGTGGCCGTTCTAAGTGGTTTTTGTGTATCTTTCAGATGTCGCCCATTTAATGTGGTTTGAAAGACTCTATGTTTGGCTTCAGTGTTTTGAAAAATACATCTTGTACCCAGCAATCATTTTGAATGCCCTTACTACGGATGCATTTTCGATAAGCAATTACCGGAGACTTGGTACCCAGTAAGTGGATAACCCGTTTATTCTCATCATGATTTGGATCACCACGTTTTCAAAATCGAGTGGGTTTCCTCTGAACAGGCTGCAGCAGAAGCCAACTTCTGTCTACCAGTGACGGGCCACGTAACAGTAAGCCATGGTGGTCTCAGACTCGCTGGAGCTAGATGGTTATTGTAGAGGGACTGGGGGGCAAACGAAGTTAGATCTGCTTGGAGTGATCTTGTGAATAAGCATCAGTAGATTTGAAAATCACCCTGCAAGCGCTTAGTCAGGAGCCTTAAGAAGATGACCGAAGTGCAGTGTGATTCCAGGGTTCCCGGCATTCCAACCGTCGTGCTTAGAGCTTTATTATGAAGTGCCTCTAGCACTTCACGCAGCAAAGACTCGAGCATTTTGTGTCTGAGGGAGGGGGAACTTAATCACTGTTACTGCTCTCTTTGCATTTCTCAGGAAAAGCCTCATAATTAAAAAAAATGGACCCCAGAGAGACTTCATATCAACAAGATGCCTGTTTTTGCAAAGCATTAACAGCATATAGCTGAGTTAGTGGTTTCATGTTTTAAAAGGAACTCTGAAATTACAAACGGAAACCTACTTGATAATTTGTGGATGTGTTGTTCTGACAAAAGGTTGACATTTCTGTTCAAATAAGTTCATAAAGGAGGATGATGTGAAAGAGGTTCCTTCCCAGATTTGCATATGAGTCACTTTGCTTAAACGTTACGTGCCCAAGTCAACCCTGATTCATAATCCCAAGCATGCCTCCTCTTCCTTTTGGGCCGTGATGAGGACAAATTAATTAATATTTGCCCAAGATGGAGCAAACTCAGGTAGAAGGCACGCGAATTCTCGGCTGGACCTTGAGTAGATTCATGGTCGCACGAAGCAGACACTAAATGAAACGACCCTACAAGCTTCCTGTCTTTATCAGACTCTGCCTTCCTTCCAGTCTAGAACTGTGTCAGTCAGACCAGGGCAGGAAGTCCATGCCCTTTGGTATTTTAAATCCTAGACTTCGGATCCAGGGATGAAAATTAGTCTCACTGGATGAAGAAGGCAGGTGATGAGGTTACAGACCTCTTGTATAGTTTGAGTAGGGCCCCGTCCATGAGCTAACCCTACCTCTAGAACACTGAGTGCTTTTCTAGTAAGCAGGTGTTTCCAGTGTGGTACCATCTTGGCTGACCCCATGACGACATTCTGAAACAAGGCAGATCCCCAGTTTTCAGAACAAGGACTCACAGTCAGAACCACAGCAGTCACACACGTACCGGTGCTGCCCTGGGATAGCGAGCTAAAGGATTGAAAGTCCTCGCTTCCTAACATTAGGACTAGGGCTTCAAGCTAAGCCTGCCAGTTGAGGCCAGGCAGCTCTGGCTGTTGGAAGAGGATGGATGCATGGGTTGGGAATTATGCAGAGTCAGATAAACAGTTCAGAGAGAGTCTACTTTGAAGTAAGATTAATCTCTATCCCCTGTCATTTTTTCCCAGACATTAAAGTCAGAAAGTAGCACCTCACCCATGTACCCCCAAATAATCTTAATTTGATGATACGAACAGAATTCTTTTTCTTGGAGCCCAAAGTTGATAACTCCTTTATATTCTTGAGGCATCCGTCTGACGACTTAAAAAAAAATCTCTCAAGATTTCAAGCACCCCACTAGACTAGCTGTTCTCAGACAGGATGGCAGGAGACCATATGTCAGCATCACCTAGAGACCTGTTTCAAACTGTGTAAGCCCAGCCCACACCCTGCCCTCACTGAGAACCATGGTACCAGATAGTGAACTCTTCAGTGACAGGCAGTGTTTCTTATTCAGCTTTCAGTACCATCGGTCCAGTAAGTGGTAGAAGGATGGATGGATGGATGGATGGATGGATGATTGAGTGGGGGACTGGTCAATGAAGAGTGGGTGCATCATGATAACTGGGTAGGTATTTGTATTTCCCAGCCTGATCTAAAAGGATGCTTTGCACCTGTCCCAGGCCATTGTTCCCGGATTGCTACCTAATCCTTTATAAGACCTTTAGCTAGACCTACAACAATCCACGAATCATTGAATGTAACCATTACCGTTGCAATGTTACAAGAGCCATAAACGTCACTCCTTAAGAGCTCTCTTAATCTTCACCAGTCATCATTAATAAACATAAAATGAATGCTGTCCATTTCAGTCATAGTCACGGAAAACAAACTTTAGAGTTGAGCCTCATCTAGCTTTGGCCTGAATAACCCGGAAAGTCACTGATCTCCTTGGAAAACCAGAATATCCCTAGTCTTGGGACACCTTATCCTTGGGAGCCCCCCAAGGGCTTTGGCTATGCCACAGAGATTTCTTGTACCCGGGGCTGTTGTCAGAGGTGAGTGGACCTGCAGTCGTGTTTTCATACTGATTTTTCATCACAGGCGTCAGTTGTCCACTGGAGAAGGAAAGGGTCACGGAGCGGTGCTCAGCCTTGCTGCAGGAACAGACCTTCAGTGGAAGGCCTTACCACTCTCCCCAGACCCGCCTGTCATCAAGGGCTAGTTTTTCTCAGGAGCCAAATCTAAGCCCATCACACGAGGGCTTTGACCAAACCTCATCAGATGCATCCTGGGACAGGGTGGAATCAATTGCTACACTAGGTCTGAAGGCATATAAAGTATCAACTTAAGGCCAACGGAAGTGCTAACCTTAGATCTTCCTGATGACAGTTTTGTACTCGATAGATGCCAAGACTTGGGAAACACGTTTTGAATGCCCCAGTCCTGAGACAGGATATTATTAGTGCTGATGAGGGTCTAGAGCTCAGGATCCCGCTAGGATTAGGGAAATTCAGGCCTGCCCCCTCACCCCCATTTTCTGTACTTAGAAAAAGAAAACCTCTCTTTGTGATAAACAACAGGGTCCTACTGTACAGCACAGGGAACTGTAGTCACTATCCTGTGATAAACCATAAAGGAAAAGGACGAGAAAAAGAGTCCATATATGTATCGCTGAGTCACTTTGCTGTACAGCAGAAACTAACACAACATTGTAAACCAACTGTACTTCAATAAAGTTAAAAAGGAAAAAGGAAACCTCTCTTTCAAGTGCAACTGTCCCCTGGAAAGTATTGCCACTTTTGTCTTTCTTTTGAGTTCCCAAATAGGATGTTCTAATGGAGGGGATTCTGGCTAAAATGTGCAAGGCCTTCTTTCAGGAAGACCCCTCAAGGTGCTAGTGGCTTGCCGTGTCCAGCTCTTCTGAGCACTGATCAGTTGCCTTCCCGTCTCAAGGTGGGGAGATCGTTGGCCTCACTGTCTGCTGGAACTGCACACATGGCACATGCTTCTGACACGCGTTAGTAACCCGACTCCCTAGACAGGAGCATTCAGGAGTTCAGTCCTCACAGCAAAGTCCTGCTGTTTCTCTGCCGGGCTGCCTCTGTCGTGCTCCTTAACTCAAAAGGCCTATGTCATGGGGGCCTGTGTCATGTTGATGATGTAATTTTCAGTGGAAAAAAAAGGGAGAGCGGAAAGCTTATGTTTACAAAGACAGCAAATATGGTGGAAAACATTGGAAGTGAATATGTAAAGTAAAAATGGCATTATTGAGATAGTGGGATCTTTTTCCTCTTTTCAGAATTTAATATTAGCTATTGCTACGTCATTGATTCGGGGAGATTCTTTTGTAATAGAAAGGCTTACACTGAGCAGATGCTAACAGGGACAGCCTGCTCTGTCTCCTCACTTGCCACCAAGCTCCCCGTGGAACCTGGCAGTGCAGTAGTCCTTCCGATAAGCTCCAAGGGAGCTCTGTGGCCTGCATTGCAAAGTCCCGGGGATGATGGTGACGCTGACTCTAGTGGCAGCGTCTGTGTTGGCGAGTCCCTCGGGATGGAGTTTCACTCCTAGCTCCACTCTGTGTGAACGTACACTCAAACTCTGAGACGCAGTTTACTCCTCTGTACAACGAGGATAATAAAGGGCCCAGCATCTTGGCTTTCTGTAAAGCGCATAACGCACAGTAAACGCTCAAGAAACGTGAGCCATTGTCACTCACCTAGTAAGGTACGGGCTGTGAAGTGATCGCTTCCTTTCTTTCCTTTTCAACAGCTGGGACATTTTCCTGATGGTCATAGCGGGCCTGAAGCTGCTGCGGACCTCCTTCTGTAACCCGGTCCACCAGTTTACTCACTTGGGCTTCACCATCATCTTTTTCCATTTCGACTACAAAGACATTTCAGAGAGTTTCTTACTGGATTTCTTCATGGTGTCCATTTTATTCAGCAAGGCAAGTAGATTAGCTCTTTTCTTCATTTCAGTATGTAAAAGGTGCATTTCTTCTCAAATGCTTTAAGAGTTTGAAACATTTTCTTTTAAAAGCAATTAAGGCATGAATTTACATTGATTTGCGTATGCGAGTCACACTCCTGCTGCCATTTGAGGAACATTCCCCATGGCATAGAAATATGCCATGTTATTTGCCAAAAATCACTAATTAAGATGAATTAGCCATTTGTGTTGCTTGAAACTTTATGACCTTTGTCTCTGTTAACAATCTCATTACGGAACTTCCTCGATCTCCAAATGCTCTAAATTAAAGATTAGCCACTAGGCTAATTGTTTTTTTTTTTTTTTGATTTAGCATTTTGCCTCTTGATGTAAAGTTTGAGATGTGGGACCCGAGGGCCAGGTCCCTTGGAGTATTTTCTTTCCCTTGGCTTGTCTCAGGTCAAGATTTCATAAGTTGTAAATCCATCCATGGGCAGTGAGAAACCCTAATCACAGTTCAGGCAAATATATGGGAATGGCATCTAACGTTTAACATGAGGGAGATAAGGTCCTTGGGATACTGGTCTGAGTGTACGTGTTCTGAGCACCGTGACAAAGCTGGGGTGTGTAAACAGAAATTGGAAAAAGAATTTGGGAAACTCCTTCCTCATGCGCTCCGTTGAATACAGCAGCCATGGGTTTTCTGCCCTCGGATTGACTTAACTGTTCCCCCTTTTGGTTAATAATTTTTAAATTCTAAGGTTTTGTTTTTCTTTTTTCCTGAACTTCATTTTTTCACCCCTATTGATCATTTCTGTGAATTCCTCTCTTTATTACCTCTCCTTCACCTGGCTTCCTCTTTACTTGTTTTAAGTGACAAAAATTCAAATATTATAATTGTCATATTACTTCAGCAGCCCTCCCCTGTTTTCCCATCGTATGACCAAGCTCTGGCTTTGGTCTTTTACCCACAAAGATTTGTTTTCTGTTTGTCTGAGTTCTGTCTGGTCTTGATAAGTTTATCCCATTTTTCTGGTGATTCAGACCACAGGCTTCCATAATCTGTTTTCCTTCATTATGTCTGAATGTCCGTGATCTCACATAATAAATGTAAAATTGTCTCCTGTGATCTTGAAAGCATTGATGAAGTTATAAATTATTTTACTACCCACAGTGGTCAAAGCTCATTCTCAGATGCAAAATGGACTGGAACAGGTTGAATTCCTAACTCTGGCATTATTTACATGTTGACCTGGTAATATTGATATTCCTTTCTGAAACGTTGTCTCCTGTAAAGTTGAAAATAATGATGCCCGCCTCACTTAGGCGTCAAGAGGATTGATTAACGTAAGTAGGAAAGAGGTTTTTAAGTAGCGTGTGCTTTCCAAATATGAGGCAGGACTTTTAAAGCCATGTTAAGTAGAAAAAGAGAAGTTACACCCTGTTCAGGACGTGAAGGAGTACGGCTGCTTCTCTGCAGTGAACTGTCTGTTTTCAGTAGCTTCCTGTGTAAGTGAAAAGTGCCAGGTAAACAAAAGCGGAGCAGAGAGGGGTGAATGAAATGAGTCTTCTAAGTGATTCCACGTTGCAATAGAACAGGGATTTTCACTTGCTGGAGGGCAGGCAGCCTCCCCGCCGAGCTGCCTGCTGGTCAGCTGGGAACCAGCTACTGCTGAGAGGTCTGGTAGGTGCAGGTGTCCAGATCAAGAGGCTTGCTGGACGCAGAGGAAGGATTGATGCAGAGCTATTGTTCATTCTTCCTGTCCACGAGGGCACTTTGTACCGTCCTGAGCGTCATGAGTAGGGTGGGGCCCGATGGGACATAGTCTGAAACTAAATCCGTAAAAACTCAGTGCTACAGACATCTGAGTTTCACTTGCCATTATCTTTTTAAAGCACCAGTGAAAACACTAAAAATTTCAGGCAGAACCAGTGTGACAGTGTTCCTGTTTCCCCTAATTGAGAGAGCATTAGCACGTGTAATTTGAACAGTCGGCTTTTAGGCTGGGAAAAATAGCCGAGTCTAAAAGAAAAAAAAACAAGTGAGACGAAAACGAAAAAAAATCAGCATATAGCAAGTCAGTCCTGACACACCCCTGACTCCGTCTATGCCTGCTCACTCTTTATCTTGACAGAGCTGGTAGCAGGGCATTTTCTGGAATGAGAAACCAGATCTGATTCCGACAAAAAATACAGTTAAAGAAAGAGACAGCATTTGAGGTCTTCCGGGAAAGAAAAGCCAGTAGAAATTAGTGACAGAATATGGTGGCAATGAGGGAGGTGACAGTTAATGTTTCTTGTAAAGATCCTGCCTGCTTACCCCAACTGCTGCTTCCTGTTCATTCTCCTCATTTTAAGACATCTTTTAAAAAATTGTCCCTATTAACATATTTCCTAGGGGCTTTCTAGACCTCCAGTATTTTTAACATCTTTATTGGAGTATAATTGCTTTACAATAGTGTGTTAGTTTCTGCTGTATAACAAAGTGAATCAGCTATACGTATACATATATCCCCATATCTCCTCCCTCTTGCATCTCCCTCCCTCCCACCCTCCCTATCCCACCCCTCTCGGTGGTCACAAAGCACCGAGCTGATCTCCCTGTGCTATGTAGCTGCTTCCCACTAGCTGTTTTACATTTAGTAGTGTATATATGTCCATGCCATTCTCTCACTTCGTCCCAGCTTACCCTTCTCCCTCCCCGTGTTCTCAAGTCCACTCTCTATGTCTGCGTCTTTATTCCTGTTCTGCCCCTAGGTTCTTCAGAACCCCTTTTTTATTAGATTCCATATATGTGTGTTAGCATACCGTATTTGTTTTTCTCTTTCTGACTTACTTTTCACTCTGTATGACAGACTCTAGGTCCATCCACCTCAATACAAATAGCTCAATTTCATTTCTTTTTATGGCTGAGTAATACTCCATTGTATATATGTGTCACATCTTCTTTGTCCATTCATCTGCCGATGGACACTTAGGTTGCTTCCATGTCCTGGCTATTGTAAATAGAGCTGCAGTGAACATTGTGGTACATGACTCTTTTTGAATTATGGTTTTCTCAGGGTATATGTCCAGTAGTGGGATTGCTGGGTCATATGGTAGTTCTATATTTAGTTTTTAAAGGAATCTCCATACTGTTCTCCATAGTGACTGTATCAATTTACATTCCCACCAACAGTGCAGGAGGGTTGCCTTTTCTCCACACCCTCTCCAGCGTTTATTGTTTGTAGATTTTTTGATGATGGCCATTCTGACTAGTGTGAGGTGATAACCTCATTGTAGTTTTGATTTGCATTTCTCTAATGATAAGTGATGTTGAGCATTCTTTCATGTGTTTGTTGGCAAAGTATATCTTCTTTGGAGAAATGTCTATTTAGATCATCTGCCCATTTTTGGATTGGGTTCTTTGTTTTTTTGATATTGAGCTGCATGTATAAAATGGGGATTAATTCTTTGTCAGTTGCTTCATTTTCATATGTTTTCTCCCACTTTGAGGGTTGTCTTTTTGTCTTGTTTATGCTTTCCTTTGCTGTGCAAAAGCTTTTAAATTTCATTAGGTCCCATTTGTTTATTTTTGTTTTTATTTCCATTTCTCTAGGAGGTGGGTCAAAAAGGATCTTGCTGTGATTGATGTCACAGAGTGTTCTGCCTATGTTTTCCTCTAAGAGTTTTATGGTGTCTGGCCATACATTTAGGTCTTTAATCCATTTTGAGTTTACTTTTGTGTGTGGTATTAGGGAGTGTTCTAATTTCATTCTTTTACATGTAGCTGTCCAGTTTTCCCAGCACCACTTATTGAAGAGGCTGTCTTTTCTCCATTGTATATTCTTGCCTCCTTTATCAAAAATAAGGTGTCCATATGTGCGTGGGTTTATCTCTGGGCTTTCTATCCTGTTCCACTGATCTATATTTCTGTTTTTGTGCCAGTACCATACTGTCTTGACTACTGTAGCTTTGTAGTATAGTCGAAGTCTGGGAGCCTGATTCCTCCAGCTCCGTTTTTTTTTTCTCAAGATTGCTTTGGTTACTGGGGTCTTTTGTGTTTCCATACAAATTGTGAAATTTTTTGTTCTAGTTCTGTGAAAAATGCCATTGGTAGTTTGACAGGGATTGCATTGAATCTGTAGATTGCTTTGGGTAGTATAGTCATTTTCACAATGTTGATTCTTCCAACCCAAGAAGGTGGTATATCTCTCCACCTCTTTGTATCATCTTTAATTTCTTTCATCAGTGTCTTATAGTTTTCTGCATGCAGGTCTTTTGTCTCCTTAGGTAGGTTTATTCCTAGGTATTTTATTCTTTTTGTTGCAGTGGTAAATGGGAGTGTTTCCTTAATTTCTCTTTCAGATTTTTCATCATTAGTGTATAGGAATGCAAGAGATTTCTGTGCATTAATTTTGTATCCTGCTACTTTACCAAATTCATTGATGAACTCTAGTAGTTTTCTGGTAGCATCTTTAGGATTCTGTATGTATAGTATCACATCATCTGCAAACAGTGACAGCTTTACTTCTTCTTTTCTGATTTGGTTTCCTTTTATTTCTTTTTCTTCTCTGATTGCTGTGGCTAAAACTTCCAAAACTATGTTGAATAATAGTGGTGAGAGTGGACAACCTTGTCTTTTTCCTGGTCTTTGAGGAAATGGTTTCAGTTTTTCACCATTGAGAGTGATGTTGGCTGTGGTTTTGTCATATATGGCCTTTATTATGTTGAGGTAAGTTCCCTCTGTGCCTACTTTCTGGAGGGTTTTTATCATAAATGGGTGTTGAATTTTGTCAAAAGCTTTTTCTGCACCTATTGAGATGATCATGTAGTTTTTCTCCTTCAGTTTGTTAATATGGTGTATCACGTTGATTGACTTGTGTAGAAACCTCCAATATTGTTTTTGAGGGAATACTGATCTTTAGGGGTGTTCATTGCATGATATGAAATTTTGTTTGTTCAGTAGATTCATCCGAGTCCTACTTTTTTTTTTTTTTTTTTTTTTTTTTTAAACATCTTTATTGGGGTATAATTGCTTTACAATGGTGTGTTAGTTTCTGATTCACAACAAAGTGAATCAGCTATACATATACATATGTTCCCATATGTCTTCCCTCTTGCGTCTCCCTCCCTCCCACTCTCCCCTTCCCACCCTTCCAGGCTGTCACAAAGCACCGAGCTAATATCCCTGTGCCTTGCGGCTGCTTCCCCCCAGCTATCTACCTTACTACGTTTGTTAGTGTGTATATGTCCATGACTCTCTCTCGCCCTGTCAAAACTCACCCTTCCCCCTCCCCATATCCTTAAGTCCGTTCTCCAGTAGGTCTGCGTCTTTATTCCTATCTTACCCCTAGGTTCTTCATGACATTTTTTTCCCTTAAATTCCATATATATGTGTTAGCATACGGTATTTGTCTTTTTCTTTCTGACTTACTTCACTCTGTATGACAGATTCTAGGTCTATCCATCTCATTACAAATAGCTCAATTTCATTTCTTTTTAAGGCTGAGTAATATTCCATTGTGTATATGTGCCACATCTTCTTTATCCATTCATCCGATGATGGGCGCTTAGGTTGTTTCCATGTCCTGGCTATTGTAAATAGAGCTGCAATGAACATTTTGGTACATGACTCTCTTTGAATTTTGGTTTTCTCAGGGTATATGCCAAGTAGTGGGATTGCTGGGTCATATGGTAATTCTATTTGTAGTTTTTTAAGGAACCTCCATACTGTTCTCCACAGTGGCTGAACCAATTCACATTCCCACCAGCAGTGCAAGAGTGTCCCCTTTTCTCCACACCCTCTCCAGCATTTATTGTTTCTTGATTTTTTGATGATGGCCATTCTGACTGGTGTGAGATGATATCTCATTGTAGTTTTGATTTGCATTTCTCTAATGATTAATGATGTTGAGCATTCTTTCATGTGTTTGTTGGCATTCTGTATATCTTCTTTGGAGAAATGTCTATTTAGGTCTTCTGCCCATTTTTGGATGGGGTTGTTTGTATTTTTGTTATTGAGCTGCATGAGCTGCTTGTAAATTTTGGAGATTAATCCTTTGTCAGTTGCTTCATTTGCAAATGTTTTCTCCCATTCTGAGGGTTGTCTTTTGGTCTTGGTTATGGTTTCCTTTGCTGTGCAAAAGCTTTGAAGTTTCATTAGGTCCCATTTGTTTATTTTTGTTTTTATTTCCATTACTCTAGGAGGTGGGTCAGAAAGGATCTTGCTGTGATTTATGTCATAGAGTGTTCTTCCTATGTTTTCTTCTAAGAGTTTGATAGTTTCTGGCCTTACATTTAGGTCTTTAATCCATTTTGAGCTTATTTTTGTGTATGGTGTTAGGGAGTGATCTAATCTCATACTTTTACATGTACCTGTCCAGTTTTCCCAGCACCATTTATTGAAGAGGCTGTCCTTTCTCCACTGTACATTCCTGCCTCCTTTATCAAAGATAAGGTGTCCATATGTGCGTGGGTTTATCTCTGGGCTTTCTATCCTGTTCCACTGATCTATCTTTCTGTTTTTGTGCCAGTACCATACTGTCTTGATTACTGTTGCTTTGTAATATAGTCTGAAGTCAGGGAGCCTTATTCCTCCAGCTCCTTTTTTCGTTCTAAAGATTGCTTTGGCTATTCGGGGTCTTTTGTGTTTCCATACAAATTGCAAAATTTTTTGTTCTAGTTCTGTGAAAAATGCCAGTGGTAGTTTGACAGGGATTGCATTGAATCTGTAGATTGCTTTGGGTAGTATAGTCATTTTCACAATGTTGATTCTTCCAACCCAAGAAGGTGGTATATCTCTCCACCTCTTTGTATCATCTTTAATTTCTTTCATCAGTGTCTTATAGTTTTCTGCATGCAGGTCTTTTGTCTCCTTAGGTAGGTTTATTCCTAGGTATTTTATTCTTTTTGTTGCAGTGGTAAATGGGAGTGTTTCCTTAATTTCTCTTTCAGATTTTTCATCATTAGTGTATAGGAATGCAAGAGATTTCTGTGCATTAATTTTGTATCCTGCTACTTTACCAAATTCATTGATGAACTCTAGTAGTTTTCTGGTAGCATCTTTAGGATTCTGTATGTATAGTATCACATCATCTGCAAACAGTGACAGCTTTACTTCTTCTTTTCTGATTTGGTTTCCTTTTATTTCTTTTTCTTCTCTGATTGCTGTGGCTAAAACTTCCAAAACTATGTTGAATAATAGTGGTGAGAGTGGACAACCTTGTCTTTTTCCTGGTCTTTGAGGAAATGGTTTCAGTTTTTCACCATTGAGAGTGATGTTGGCTGTGGTTTTGTCATATATGGCCTTTATTATGTTGAGGTAAGTTCCCTCTGTGCCTACTTTCTGGAGGGTTTTTATCATAAATGGGTGTTGAATTTTGTCAAAAGCTTTTTCTGCACCTATTGAGATGATCATGTAGTTTTTCTCCTTCAGTTTGTTAATATGGTGTATCACGTTGATTGACTTGTGTAGAAACCTCCAATATTGTTTTTGAGGGAATACTGATCTTTAGGGGTGTTCATTGCATGATATGAAATTTTGTTTGTTCAGTAGATTCATCCGAGTCCTACTTTTGACATGTCCTCTCATTTATTGTTGCCAAATCCCTAAGCTCTTTCCCCAGCCTGGCTCCTGTTCTGCTAAATAGCAAAACCATTGTTATCCTGGCAGCCCAGTCACAGAAGGGCTGCAAGATGAATGCAGAGACCTTGGAAGGGCTCCAGGTTTCTTGGGAGAAAGGAGCTGCATGAATAGCAGACTCATTATTATTGTTATGTCAGTTGCCCCTAATCCTTCAGGCTTTATGGGTGGAAAGAAAGACAGGATGAGATTACAGAGAGATGATCTGTGGAGTGAGATCAAAGCACCGAGGTCCAGAGGATGAAATAGATGACTTCCAGAGGGCTTGCCTGTGTGTTATTCTCTGCCTCCCCGAATCCGTGAATCCCCCCCTGAGGTCTGGAAGATGAATGTTGGCTGGTCTCCTCAGTCTGCCAGATCTAGTAAAAAACGGGACATCATGAGTTCTGGGCCAGAGCACAACAGGAAGGATTTAGTGCAGCCCATGCATTGACACGAAGCGTGGGACATTCCTAGTGCATAGGCTGGGGGCTGAAGGGAGGCAGAGGGAAAGAAGCATCCCTGCAGATCCCATCCTGAGACGCGCGATGCTGCAACCACACCCCACGCGACTCAGCACCTTTAAGGAGTCAGGCCCATCCGTCCTCCCTCCCTCAGCCTCTCAGTCCCTTTCCTGTCTCTCTTCTGCCCCATTGTTACGGACCAGGGTTCCTGGCCTCCTTAGTCAATAGAAATTGATCAGAGGCCGGGCAGGAAATTCAGGCAAGGCTTTACTGGGGCCTCTGCTACAGCAGGGGGGAGGGAGAGCAAACAACAGGTTCCCTTGCTTGTTCGCTCCCTCAGGGGGTGGGGCGAGCTTGCTCCTTATACGGGGTGAGGGTAGGGGCAGGTCCAGGGGTCGGGCAGGAGGGGTGGCTTAGGTGATTTGCCCACCCCTTTGGTGGTGCTGTGTGCAGGGATCACGTGCAGCACCTTGATTTTGCTCCCGGCTCTTCAGAAGTGGCAGTTGGGCTTTTTGGTCTCTTCGTATCTTGTTGTACAGAATTTGCCCCAACTGCCTATGCACACAGTTATTTTTAGTCTCCTATAGTTTCTTTGTATTTTGTTGTTCGAGGGGATGTTTGTCCAGGTGCAAACCCTGCAGCAAAGGGTCCCAGGTCCTAGCCGTCACCATCAGTCATTCTTCTAAGAACCAACTAATGTAGTGAACTTGTAACATTTCTGATATGCCTGGGTCTTTGGGGGACAGGAAGACAGGCTCCAAGTAAGAATATGTGGTCTTTGACAGGAGGTGACAAAGGTTTCATGGTCTTCCACTGGTCCTGAAAGAGTTATCAGAAACCATCTTGTCTTGAAATTTTTAGTAATTTTTAGTTGGAGAAGCAGGACTTGAAATAATCCTGCCAGAGGATCATTCTGCCAGCATTTCCAGAATGTGTTACATGTGAAATTCTCCAGGCCGTTAGTTCAACGTGGGAGCTAGCACTTTTACCATTTATGAAATTAAAATTAATGAGTGAGGTGGTATTTACATAAAGCTGTGTGAATGATGGCCCCAGAGCCACGATGAGAAGGGACAAATCTAGGAGGTAGAGCTGATAGCATTTAGTGACTGTGAGGGTGCTGGGGGGAAGTGGAGTATAGGAGGAAGAGCCACGTCTGGGAGAGCTCTCACGTCACGTCCTCCAGTGACTCGGTGTTGTCATTAATGAGGGCCAGGGAAAAAAGACATTTTGGGGAAAAAAAATGTCAGTTTTAGATGTGTTGAATTGTGGAATGAGACATGACAGGGACCAAAGTAAAGACCTAGGGACAGGATGTTTTCCCACTTAAATATTTTACTTTACATAAGTGCTATAAATGTAGGATCAGTTTAATAAAGTTAGAAACACAATGGAAAATACAGAGAAAGTCCATCTTTATACACACCCCTCACTCCTTAACCCCTTTCTCTCCCTAATGATAACCATTGTAACTCTTGCAGAGTAATTCCTTCTACTCTGTTTTCCTATGTATTCACACACACACTCACACACACACACACACACACACACACACACCCTATACAACACAAAACGTAAAATATTAATAGGTCATTCTTTACACACGTTTACTTCCTTTTTTGCTTAAAAATATGTCTTAGAGAACTTCCACAACAGTATGTGTAATATTGCCTCTTCCTTTTGACACCTGCATAGTATTCCATAGTAATAATTTGACTAGCCATTCCCCTACTGATAGACATTTAGTTTGTTACCAATTTTTTTTCCTGTGGTAGCTGGGATTTCTGTGTTCACAAACTCCAGAAACCCAAATGAAACTGGCTTAATGAAAAAGGGGGATTTAACGGTTCACATAACTGATGGGATGATTCAGAGGCTTAAACGATGGCATCGAAATTCTGTGTTTATTTCTCCTTCTCTCCTCTGCTGGCTTCATTCTTAGATTGGTTCTATATGTATAGACTCCCTCCAGCTAATAATCCCAGAAAGAAGAGAAAGTATCTTTCCTGATGGTTTTAGCCGCAGTCCTGGGGAGCATCTCATTGACTCCTTTTGTGTCGTGTGTCCATTGAGGAACTAGGCAAGAGGGACGCAAGCCCTCTAGTCAATGAGGCCTGGCTCTTGTCTAACCACACTATAGGGACAGCGGGTCAGAGAGGGAAGAAAGGGCGGGCAGACCAGAAGTGTCAGACGCTGGTGCACATGAGTGTTTCAGGAACACAATTCCTGTGATAGGAATTGTTGGGTGGACAAGATGTACATGATAGGGTCTCCATAGAGAATCCTTCCAAAAGACATATTGCTTCCAACAAGGATGGCCAGCAGTTAAGACCCAGGTAGAGGAGGAGGAAAAGGGACTCATGAGACAAGGTAAAGTACAGTAAAATAGGAAGAAAGAAAAGAAATGGCTTCAAGAAGGAGGGAGTGATCAAACGATAGCGGCACCTTCACAGAGGTCTCAGTGCCCTTGATAGAGTGGGCCCTCCGTGTCTGTTTGTAAATGCCCAAGTCTATTCATTGACCACAGGTCAGTGTATTTAAATGTGGGTATTTGGGGGAGCTTTATAGTACGCTCTTCAGTGGAGCTATATTTAAAGGAAAAATTCTGCAGTCACAACCACTTTCAGGCTGTTAATGTTTTATCAGCTTAGAAGAGGTGGATGGCTTTAGACATGCCATTCTCGTTATGTTTAGAAGGTTTAGTCCACTGCCCTTGCCAGGAATAAACATGCCATATATGTGTGATGTGAAGGGCCACAGTACAATGTTTACTTAATGCCACCGTCTCTAGGTTTGAAGTGCGGGGCTTGACACTTAACACAAGAATTGAGCTCTTAGGCATCTCCAGCCAGGAAATTATGGACAGCATAAGTTATTTTCTATGGGGCCATTCACCTTAGCATGGCTTCCCTCTGCCCCCTCTGAGTTTTCGGAGGGTGACATCTGTGCACACCTCCTCCACGGGGTCGTGATATGGGATAGTTCTTGCTATCCTGAAATTAAGTGGTGGATGTAACATCTCCCCATTATCTTTTTGGTTCACTAATGTTGACAGAGGCTCCATTTTCCATTTTCAGTTTATTTGTAAGTCCCTTTCCCTCACTGAGTTGAAGAATGGACTTATCAAGTTTATTGACCTTTTTCATAATTCTGGACCTTTCAGTAAGGTTGTCTCACAGTTTTCTCTCTACTAGATAAAACTCACTCCTTCACTCCATCAGCTCTTTCAAGGCTTTGCTCAGATATGACCTTCTCAGTCAGTCCTATCCTGACCACCCGGTTTTCATATTACGACTTGCGCCTTCTCTGCCCTCTGCCCAGCTTCCCCATCTTTTCACCTTGCGCTGTATTACCTTTCTGCTGTGCCGTCATCACCTTCTAACATACTCTCTCCTTGACTTGTTTTTCATTTGATTATCGCTCCCACCAGACTGTGAGTTCCATGACGACAGAGATCTTTGTCTGTTTACTGATACGTCCTAATTTCCAGAACAGGACCAGGCACACCGTAGGAGAACAACAAGCCTCTGTGGAATGTTCAGTCATGCTGTTTTGCATGGACAGGTTAGAAACTTACCCAAAGTCACTCACTCACAGAGCCGTACTCGAACTTGACCCTATTCCCAGTCTTCCCAAGCCCAGGCGTAAAGACTGGCTTGCAGAAGGTTCACAAAACCACTGCAGGAGCCTAGCACACCTTCCAGGCTCTCAGGGACCCATGTTCACTTGTGGCTGCCACGAGGATGGTGCAGGAGAAACATTTCACAGGCTCTGCACTCTGTCCAGAAACGAAGAGCAGATTCCAGTGTGTCTGTGTTGCCGAGAAGATTGGAAACTCCTCGAATGGTGGGACCCCGGGTGTGCTTATTTATTTCCCACCTGCTGCAACAGCCAACAAAATGCAGGGTCCTGGTTAGGGTTAGGGTTAGGGTTAGGTCACCCTAATTCAATTCATATTCATTAAATTCAGTTGAAAGATGGAAACACTGGTTTGTGAGAAATGAAGCCTGAGCTTGGATGTGGTGGTTGGATGATGTTTTATTATCCTAGAGAGATGGTGATTCACAGCAGGGACAGGGGAGCACATGGGAGGAGGCGTGGTTTTAGATTGAGCATACGGGTCACTTAGAGTTCCCTCCTTGGGCTTTCCATGGTGTGTGTTTTGATTTTCTTGGCTTCTCATAAATCTTGTTTGGCTGCCTCACTGCTGTCCCGTTCACAGTGGAGGGCTTAACACATGGCCAGCAGAGCTGGCTCTTCCGCTGTGAGCGTGTTGCTCTGTGCTCTGTAATCAGCCGAGTCCCTTTTGCAAAACTCAGAGGGGAAAACACAATCTGCTTCTAGCTGGAGATCTACCCCAGTGGTGACAAGCTGATGTCATCTAATTGGCCAGCTCACGGCATGTAGCCACCGCTGTGACGCCACTTTCAACTGTGTCATGTAACAGCTGAGAAGTGCCTGAACAGCCCCAAACGTCCTTTAGTCAAGATTTATAGCCTAACTCATCAACTTCCTTGTCTTCCACTCCCCAGGACAACACCCACATACCAGGGCCATGGGTTTCCCTTAACTCAAACCATGCAAGTTACTGTACCTCGTCTCCTGGGAAGGGACGGAGGCCTGAAGTGAATGCTAGCAGCTTCTCTGCATCTCAGCCTTCAAAGTAAGGATCTGTTTTTCCTTCCCATTTAGGACATCAAGGCTGGTGTGCAAGAGTTATATCTTTTTCTTTTTCCTTCATTTTTCCTTTTTTCTCATGCCAAAGTATACAATAATAAATACATGAATTTAGTCGTGCTGTTCAAACAGCAGCATAGTCCTGGGTGTCCCTGCTAATATGTCAAAGAGGTTTTTATGGGCTCTCATTTTTTAAAAAGTCTACAGCTTCCTCTGTAGAATCGAAGGGCCACTGCTGATGGATCTTCAGAGAAGGGGGCAGTGGTGTGTTTTGAGGCACACAAAAGCTACATGAGGGCTTCCCTGGTGGCGCAGTGGTTGAGAGTCCGCCTGCCGATGCAGGGGACGCGGGTTCGTGCCCCGATCCGGGAAGATCCCACGTGCCGCGGAGCGCCTGGGCCCGTGAGCCATGGCCGCTGAGCCTGCGCGTCCGGAGCCTGCGCTCCGCAACGGGAGAGGCCACAACAGTGCGAGGCCCGCGTACCGCAAAAAAAAAAAAAAAAAAAAAAAAGCTACATGAGTGGCTTCAAGGAATTTAGTAGAAGCGATAAATCTAGACCCTCTTCACTGAAAGAATTTGAAAACCTTCCTTTCTCAGCAATGAGGAAGCCCTCCTTAAAGTACTTCCTGAAGGCAGAGCTCGATTTGGTTACGAGCCAGGGCAACATCTTCCTGACAAGGCTAACAACTGGCATTTGCTCTCCTTCACTGACTGGAGGCTTCCGGTTCTACAGGATTTACAGACATGAACCTGGAGATTCCAAACAGTGTCCTTTACCAGGGGTTCATATTTCAGACCAGATCTTCGAGGTCATAGACTTTCTCATTCCTTCTTTCCTTTTGCTACCAGTTGTTGAAGTACTCTGAGTGGACCAAACCATGGTGCTTCTGCCTCAGTTGCAGAAAGGCAGTCAGTGACACTGAGATGGTTACTATCTTAAAATATCCATTGAGAGAAAAAGGGGAAATACCACCTTTGTCAGGAAAATCAGTGGCAGTTGCAAAGATCTGGCAGGTAAATGAGAATCAGGAAGTAACAAGAAAAATTCCATTGACCCCATGTCCACTATAGCCTATGAGCTGAGTTAGTAAGACACTTGAGGCTTTCTTTTACTCATTGTTTCACTTTCTGAAGAACACTTACTGCACTTACATCTACTATGTGCCTATATTACTTACCTGCTAGAAGATAACTGTACAACTATAATAGAGTATCACTAACAATGAGCATACTCTTCAATGGAAGATGTGGGAGAGAAAGACATAAAAACTACTTTTGAAACAATGTCATAAGGCAATAAATAAAATAATCTATATTGTCGAGCACTTATTATATGTTTGGTCCTGAGCTAAAAACCTAACATGGCTTATTTCATCGATTCTTCACAATCAATTTCTGAGATAGGTACCATTACCATAGTTACTCTGCATATGAGAGAACTAAGGCTCACAGGAGTAAAACTTGTCCAAGATCATACAAGTAGTGAGAGGCAGAGCTGGGATGAGAACCTAGGTCTAACTCCAAAGCCTAGTCTTATAACCAGGATGCTGTACTACTTTCCATGCAGTAGGAAGTTATAAGCCAAATATTATGGGTTCTCCAGAAGGAGCAACTAATTAGGGCAGTAAAGGGAAGAGTAGCAGGAAAACCTTTGAACTACTTTTTAATTCCATTTTATTTCTTCTACTGACGTATTATTTATGCCTCTTTTTTAAAGAGTCATTGCAATTATATTAAGAATATAAAACTTAAATTCAGCAGAATCTACCTTCAAATTATATTATACCATTGCTTGTCTAGTGTAAGGAATTTCAGCAGTTTCCTCCCTGGCATCCTTGGTGTTATTGTCATATACTTTAACATATGCTAAAAACACATAATACGCTGTTACTATTTTTGCTTTAGAGCAAAATTGTTCTCCTAGGGCATTTGAAAATAAGAAAAAATGATTTATTGTCACCTTTCATTTCTGATGCTCTATTTCTTTGTGTAGATCCAAATTTCCAACCTGTATCGTCTTTCTTCTGCCTGAACTTCCTGAACAATTTCTGTAGTATAGGTGTATTGTCAATGAATTCTGTCAGTTTTGTTTGCCCAAGAAAGTATTTCTCTCTCATTTTTGAAAGATATTTTCACTGGGTATAGAATTCTATATTGACAGTTCCTGCCCCCTCCCCCTTTTAAAACATTAAAAATGTCTCTCCGTCATCTTCTGGCTTACAGAAAGTCTTCCGTAATTTTACTTTTGTTCTTCTCTGTGTAATGTGCCTTTTTGGGGGGCTGCCTTCAAGATTTTCTCTTTGTCTCTTGTTTTTAGCAATCTGATTATTATATGCCTAGTGATGGGTAGGTTTTTTTCTTGTTGTTTGTTTGTTTATTCAATTGTTTGTTTGGGTATTTATCTTCCTTGGTGTTATCTGACCTTCTTGAGTCTGCGGCTTGGTGTCTGTCATTATTTTGGAAATTTCTTGCCCATTATATCTTCAAACACTTCTTTGTCCTGTCCTCTCTTTCTGAGGTTCAAAATATACATATGTTAGTTTGATATTGTTATATATCTCTTGGATACTCAATAATGTTTTCTTTTTTAAATTCACTCAGTTTTATCTTTGTGTTTCAGTTTAGGTCATTTTTCTTGATCTGTCTTCAAGTTCATTAATTCTTTCCTCAACTGTGTTAGTATGACAAGCCTGCTGAAAACATTCTGTATCTCTCTTGTGTGTTTTCCATTTCTATCATTTCCATTTGAGTCTTTCTTTTATACTTTCCACCTCTCTGCTGAAATTTTCCATCTAATCTTTCATATTGTGTACCTGTTCCATTAGAGCCCATAACATATGAATCAAAGTTATTTTAATTTCTGTCAGATAGTTCCAACATGTGTTTCATATCTGAGTCTAGCTCTGATTGTTGCTTTGTCTTTTTTTTTCTTGCCTTTTCATATGCCTCATAATGTTTTGTTGAAAGCTGGACTTCTTGTGGAGGGTCATAGAGTATAAAGCAAATAGCTTTTATGCCTGGAACCAGGCATGCCTTTCCTTCTGCTAGATTTTCAGTGCAGGGTTTGAGTTAACATAGTTAGGAGATGGGCCGGGTTGGGGGTTTGTTATTGCCATGGTTACCCTCAGGGTACCACAGACTTCAAAATTTCTGAAGGGATACCTTGTGTTTAGGTTGGGAGTTGGCTTCCAGAGCGATGTCTGCTCAGTGCTCAGCTCTACGCCCATGCTGCTCCTCACTGTGTCTCTTCACATGTGCTTGTGCCTTTCCTGTCCCTCTCCTATCAGCATCTGGTTTTACTTTTCACTTGAAACTTGTTAGCTTGGTGGCAGGGGGAGAAGGTGGAAGGGGAGGACGTTCTCTGTTTTCTAATTAAACCTCAGTCTTAGGTCTTTGCCCTGTCCTTGTGTCCTTCTCAGTTCTCCTCATCCCCCTCCAGCTGCAGTTGGGTTCAGCAGGTACTCCTGCCCCTTCCTCAGGAGTGGGGTTTTCGTTGCTGTTGTGTCGTTCCCTTCCCCCAGCTGCAGTGAGTCTTCACCAGTGCCCAGGAGATGACAGTGTTTGCTGACCTTTCCTCTGTAGACTGAAATATGTGTCCCGTAAGAGAGGTCTGGGGAAAGGGTGTAGCAGAGTTTTGTGCTCCTCCGTGTGTCTGCTGTTTGCTTCCTTCAGGTCTGTACCACATCAGACACTTCCTTAGGGTTCCCTCTGACCTTTTCTGTGAGCACCCAGAGGAGTGCATGGGGAGAAAGAGCCTGCAATTTCTATAGCCCCCAGGGGGCTTCCTGGTGTCCTACGAGCCCACACTTGACAATCACCAAAATTCATCAGCTATTTTGGACAAACTCTTCCTACCAGTTTCTGGTGATGTCTGCCCCAGGTGAGGGAGTACTTACCTCCTTTCTCCCTGAAGGTGCTTGTCTGTCCTTAGATTGTGGGCCAGCTGGCTTCTCTACAGCCCAGTTCTCCAATGGGTTAAAAAAGCAGTCATGAATTTGAAGTTTGTCTGGCTTTTTCTCATTGTAAGGATGGGAAGAATGCTCTTTTCAGCTTTCTGTGTCCAAGAGGAGAAACCAGAAGCTCTTTGAACCACTTTTTAATTTTACATGAAATTTTGATAAATTTGGTATATTAGAACGTTTTGATGGCAAGTGACAAAAGCTCAACTTAAAGTTGGACTATGTTGCTTTACATAACTGGGATGCCTGAGAGTAGATCTCATTTGAGATGGGGCCATACCCAGAGCAAACTACCTTTTCGTACTCTCTCTTTCCTACTTATTTTTGCCTGATTTTCCTTGGGGTCATTCTCCATACAAGGAACAAGATAGTTCCCAGGAGCCCCACCTTCATATAGCAATGCTGATGGAATTAACATCCTGTACCTGTTGTCTGTATCACGAACTGTGCTTACCCCTGCATCAGTTGTCATGGACAGAGGGGGATGTCGTGACCGTCCCAGTGTAGACCACGTGCCCACCCAGTGATCAAAGTCAGGGGAGTACACTGTGTTAACAGCCACTGCATTGGCTTTGTATGATCTCTTAGATAAGTGTGTGGAATTTTCTTCAGCAGTGGTTTTAAATTAATTTTTGCAACCTAGATGTCTATCAGCAGTATAATGATTCAATAGATTGGCCAAACAATGGAATATTATGCAGTTAATTAGATGTGAGGGAGAGCAATTTATACCAACACTGAACAATGCCCATGATCTATGAAACAGAAAAATCAAGTTTCAGAACACTATATATTGCTAATTCAATTTAAATAAAACAGACACACACACACACACACACACACACACACACACACTCGCATGCATGTATTGCACTGGTGCATGTGCAGAAAATTCCAAGTCCTGGAAGTTAGGTCAGAATGAGGTGGGTTACAAGAACTTTCACTTTACAATTTAAGCAATTGTGAATTATTTGGTGTTTTTAAAGTGAGTTTGTATTATTATATTTGTATAAAAATCAATAAATTTAAAAAGTTTAGGTGCTTAAAGCAGAGAGCTACTGTTATTTGGAAGACCACTGTATGAATCACCTTATTTCTATGTGTATTAGATGGATGAAATGTTTTTGCAAGTATAAAATCTCAGGAGAGTACATGAGGTAGATATCCAGGAGGTGTGGGAGGGATGGGATATCCGATCAGGAGGACCTTCAGAGAAGATGGAGAAAAAGCTGCTTCGTAGCTACAGATATCAGCATTATTTGTTTCTCTTACCAAAATGCTACATGGGTAAAAGCAGCAGCTTGATAGGAGGCTTATGAACTTGGCTGTCTTACGCTCTTCCTAACACCCTTAGGGTTGTAATGAATCTTCGAGAGGGAAGAAGCCCCCAAAAACAGAATCTAGAAAGCTGCCTTTTCCCCATAGGGAAGAGAAAGCTAAACAAAAACCAAAACAAAGATGGGAGGCTATCCTACATACAGTAATTGGATGAAAGGTAACATAAGGAACTTAGAGGGGACTAAGGAGCTGAAAAGGAAGGAGGGCAGAATGTGTATATTAACTGTATGGTTTCTACCACTTCACTCCAGGCTCCATTTGAGCAAGATACGTAAAGAACAAAAGTAACCCTCTCTCCCTGGTTCCTTTTATCATCTCCTGTTTCCTCTGTGTTGAAGTCCACCCTTGCCTCCTTCCCCAGTGACCCACCTCCCCACACACCTGAGCCAGTACCCCTCTGTCTACCACAAGCGGAAACACACACACAGATGCAGCATTAAATTTAATTCCCAATTCTCAGGGGTCTTGACAAGATTTTTACTTTTGTGCATTTCTACCTCTTGGTAGATTGTAAAGTTTAAACGTGCAATGGTGACTTCATTTGCATTTATGGATACCCTAATTAGTGGTTATGAAACATGAACCGAACTAATATTTTCTGTCATGTTCTCCTCGGGGTCTGAATTTGTTCTGCTGCATAAAGCTGGCAAATCAAAGAATCAGGCCTGTTGCTTTTCCCTATGTTAGCTGTGCATTCATCTGCCTGAGGAGCCTACACCTGCTGAGAACACTCACCCCTGTATCATCCCTGTTTCTCTTCTTAGTTATTAAGTGCAGTGATCCAAATTGCACTTCACAGGTGATAACTTATTATCCCAGGTTCCTTTCTCTTTCCTTAGATTTTAGTCTCCCTTAATGGTTCTATTTTCACTTTTCTGTTGTAGGTTAATCAGATTCATCCTGCTTGATACATCTTGCCTGAATAATCCTGAAATTTTACATTTTACTATTAAATATGGTGTTTACTTCAATATAGCACTGCTACCTTTTAGCAGATGAGGAAGAACTTTTATATTACTAGGTTGCGAGGGATTTTTATGAGTGAGTGCTGAATTTTATGAGGGAGTGCATCATTCCTGCATCAGTTGAGCATCATATGGTCTTTCTTTTTTTTTTACTTTCTTATTTTTGTGAATTGCATTGACATTTTTTCTAATAAACCATTATATGATGAACCACATTTGGTCATGATATATTTTTATGTATTTGTAGATCCATTTCATAAATATTTTATTGAGGAGTTCTGCATTTACATTAATAGATCAGAATGTCTGTATTTTCTTTTCTGACAATATTCATTTTTTGTAATAAAAAATTGACTGCCAATATAAACTGTGAAGGTTTTCTAAGATGCACATTTTAAGGCTATGTCTTTTACTCTACAAATTGCTTTAGCTGAGTCCCACAGGTTGTGATTGGTATTACTTGCTTTTCATTAACTTTCGTTTTAAAGCATTTCCTAATTTTGATTATCATTTATTCTTAGTTAATTCAGTGTCGTTTTTGTTGTTATTATATCTGAGTGCAAAGTTTGTGGTTGCTGCTGCTATTGTTATTTTGCTGTCTTTTTATCATTGTCTTCTAACTTAATTGCAAAGCAATTTGCATGATATCAATTCTTAGCATCAGTTAAGACTTCTTTTTGGTTTACTAAGTCATCAATTCTTGTAAATGTCCATATGCTTGAAAGTTATATTCTTTCTCTTTTGGTTGGCTGCAAGGTTCTAATACACATATCTCTTAGATAAAGCTTGTTAATTCTGTTAGTCAAATATTTTATATCTTTATTAATCTATAGTCTAGCCAAACCATCATTTTTCTGAGATGTCTGTCTTAAAATCTCCCCCTATGATGTCGATTTGTTAATCTTCCCTTGTAATTCTGTCCATTTTTACTTTAGATATTTTGAGACTTATGGTTAAGTACATACATTCCAATTATTTTATCTTCTGGTGATTCTTTACTTTCATCATTAGGTACTGCTTTTTATCCTTTTTCGGTAAAATTCTATTTTGTCTAATTTTAATATAGGTAAGCAAGCTTTCTTTTGATTAAGATTTACCTGCTATATATTCTTTTCATTCTGTTACTTAAAACTTTCTAAGTCATTTTAATATTTCTTATAAAAGCATTTAGCACAATTTTCCTTTTTAATACAGACTGAGAATCTCTACATTTTAATAGACAAACTGTATCCATTTGCGTTACTCTGATTACTGATATGTTTATACTTTTTTCTGTCATTATATTTTGCTTTCTATTTACAATGCTTTTTCTTTGTCCCCCCACCCCTTCTTTTTTGCCTTCTATTGAATTGAATAAATTTTATTTGATCTCTTCTTTCCCTCTCATACTTTGGAAATCGAGTATTATATTTCTAGTCCTTTAGTGCAACGAATCTCAATGTGTGGTCCCCAGAGGAAGCATCGTCAGCATCACCTGGGAGGTTATTCCTGGCCTCCATCCTAAACTTACTGAATCAGAACCTCCGCAGGCAGGAACCAGAATCTTTTATTTACAAGCTCTCCAGGTGATTCTGGTGCACATTAAAGTCTGAAAACTTCAGTGATTTAGTGGTTACTCAAATTATTAGTAAGCACATTTGGTTAGCGTATGAAGTTCTTTAAATGCAGTTTTTTTCTTTTCTTTTCTTTTCGGCGTTTATTGGGAGGTCTACATATTCTGGTTGTGGAAGTGTCCCTGAAGACGATTTATACGAGAAAGTTTTGTCATCCTTCACTACTTTTTTTTTTTTTTGTGGTATGCGTGCCTCTCACTGTTGTGGCCTCTCCCGTTGCGGAGCACAGGCTCCAGACGTGCAGGCTCAGCAGCCATGGCTCACGGGCCCAGCCGCTCTGCGGCATGTGGGATCTTCCCGGACCGGGGCACGAACCCATGTCCCCTGCATCGGCAGGCGGACTCTCAACCACTGTGCCACCAGGGAAGCCCCTTCACTACTTTTAATATTAATCTCTCAATTTTGTGTTCCTGCTCTTTTGGAGTAGTCTACATTTAAACTCCACTCCCCTACATTACAATGGCTTTGGCACGTTGTGGTTGATAGATTTTTATCTACTCTACACCAGGCAGTGTGCTTTCTCCCAGCTCTAGTAGGTGGGCCTTTTCTAATTCACACTTTGGTGGGCATCGCTGCCCTTCGAGTCCATTAAAATCCAAGTCCTCAGCAACTGCAGCCCATAATCATGCCTGTGTCCTCTTGGGGTCATCATGGTGTCAGTTCAGACTTAGCATTCTCATTTAAAATTCCCTCTTTGGTTTTGACTGTTAGAGATTTTTCCTTCTTTGGAATTCAAATATTAATTATATTTTCTTACAATTTTTTAGATTATTTATGTTATTTTTACAGTGGGATGGTAGCCTTTCTGCATTACCATGCTCCCTGAAGCCCATCAATACTTTGCTAAACAGTGTGTTATATAACAGGCTCCCAACACACATTGTGTATTGAGATAGAATCCATTTCTCACCTTCTGAAATACGATTGTGTAACCACTGCCTGAATACGTTTATTTAACTTATACAATTCTAACTCATATTGTCAGCCCCATTTGAGAATATTTATGTTTTAAAGCTAATATCCCCAAATTTATCATCTTTGCTGTTATCAACCAGTTATTCTATGAAAGTAGGGCTCCCCCTTCCCTAAAAAGTGGTATCCCACTTTTGAAATGTCACTAGCTTTACTTTTTCCATTCCTTCTCGAACATTGTTTTTACTCCCCAAATCCCTACCCGTGCATCGAAATGTCTGATAGTTTTCCCCAATTCTGTTGTTCCTACCTTTCAATCCCTCAGCTGGGCTCCCAACTGAATTCATCACCTTGTTCCCCTTGAACCTGCAAACGTCTTCGCATTTGTTTACCTCCCTTCCAAGCACTCTGGTCTCTGCTCCCTCAGCGTTCTCTCTCGTTTGGAACTCAATTTACCTTTAATCCAATAGCCAGTCTCTGGGACTCCTTTCAGCCTTGCCTGCCTCTTCAAGTTCGAACACTGATAATCACAAGTTGCATATTTTTATGAGAAAAAAAAAAACTCACTGACTTTGACAACAAAATGCAAAAAAAAAAAAGTGGCAAATGATAGAACTAATCTGGGAGACTAGTGAGGCTGGAGCAATAGGGTAAAAGGTAGTGATTGGGATTGGGGGGGGGAGTTGCAGTTTAATCAAATGGAATAGCGTATGGGCAGTTCCCTAAGATAATGCCCAATATAAGAGCATTCAATAAATGGTGAGTTATTTCATTGGGGCAGGAGGGAGGAAGTCCCCAGAGAAAAGCTGGCCTGTGCTTTCTTTCAGAATGTATCAATATTAGCAAGGAAATGTGTTGGGTCATCCTTATTGGGTGACACTTCTGTTAAGATAGTTTGTGAATTTATGCAAATTGCATTTCCTACCTAGAGCAGAGATACAACAGCATGTCTAGGCCTGATTGAAAAGATATTTCTAAAAAGGGTCATTTGAAGTGAGAGTATTTATGTTGTCTTTCTTTGGGAAACAGCCAGAATTATTCCACTGTGAGTTCCTGTCATCTTTTCCGAGTGTTTTCAGCGAAAAAGACCCCAATGATTTTCTTTTCTCATATAGTCATACTTGGGTAATTGGGGAAGTTTTTTATGCTTTAATAGGCATGTTAAAGCATAAAGTGCTGAGATTTAAGATCTTAGCAGCAGAACATTAGGAATGAGTTAAGCTTCAAAAAAACAGAGACCTCGAACTGTCTAAGGAGATGCAAGTTCATAGCTAATGGAAATGGATTTCTATTTAAAGTACTTCAATGTGTACATGTCAATCCCAAACTCACACACTGCTATACATAAAACAGATAACCTACAAGGACCTACTGTAGAGCACAGGGAACTCTGCACAGTACTCTGTAATAACCTAAATGGGAAAAGAATTTGAAAAAGAATAGATACATGTATATGTATAGCTGATTCACTTTGCTGTACACCTGAAACTATTACAACATTGTTAGTCAACTCTACTCCAATATAAAATAAAAATTAAAAGTACTTCAGTGCAGTGCTATGCCGCACGTGGCAATGTTAGTGGTGTTGTTTCCATTAACTCATCTTAAATGTGTTATTAATTTATACACAATGGCCTAATACGGTACAGAAAGTGCCTCCTGTAATGCTTCTCATTAATGATCAATATTTAAGCTTCCTTTTGTGCTTAGACATCAATTTTTGGATACCCACACATTTTCCTTTTTTTTTTTCATCTGACTTAGCCATAGAAGAGAAGGAAGAAATGTAAAGAGAAAATTTGAAGTTGAGTCTTTTAACGTGGAGCACACCTTCCCCCCACTTTTAGGAATGAAATAGGTCAGCCATGTCAATCTTCTTGGAGCCATCCATTCTTAAGAAGCACAGGTAACCCAGCAGCCTGCCTTGTTGAGACAACTTGAATGTCACTGGGCTTGTTGGGCAGTGTCATCTTTCATTCGTTGGGCGTTTGTACTGAAAAGGGCATTCAGGGACAGGTCATAGCCTTCCATCACTGTGTACATGGAGAAGAGGTCCCCGAGAGTGACAAATCCGGCAGCTCCGATTTGTCACCTTCTCACTTGTGACCCTGCCCCGTTGCTGTCAGCAGGAAGGTGTAGGTAGAGGAGACCTTTCCTCAGCTGCTTCCTGCTGCTGTCCTTCCAGGAAGGCTCCTGGCCTCAAGGAGGCATGGTAAGGTTGGGAGGTAGAAATGTCTATCACCAGGCAGAGAACCAGGAATTTCAACCTCTGGATTTAGGGGCCAGTGACTCACGGTGTGCCCTAAGCAGCCCACTTAGCCTCTCTGAGTCTGGTTTCCTCCTCTGAAAAATAAGAGGTCCCGGATTTAGTTAAGTTTCAGTTGCTTAGAGGAGGGGCCCTAGAATTTCCTGATTGTGAGCAAATACATCCTCAAAATAAGATATCCACCTGCCCTAACATGTATTTATTAAACTCCGCACTTGACAAAGATGAAGTCACTTAATCCTCAAAATGACAGTGTCGGGAGGATCTATTATCAGCCCCGTGAAAGGTGCCAGCTGGGATTGAAACCCAGGCAGTGTGCCCTCAGACCCATGCTCTGTGCTGTGTTGACATCTGACACATCCCCAGCACATCCTTTTTCTGGTGGGCTTCCTGGAGGATCATTAAATTACTGAGTTGTGGAGGAATCATTGGTATGTAAAGAACTAGCATTTGGGAGATCTGGCTTCAGTGATTAAGAACAGCACAGTCTATTTGATGAGCTACATATTGAACATCTTTTACAAAGCTTGTATCTTATTCTTCACAATGTTCATAAACAAACAAAAAACGAGGCCAAGAGAGACATAGGAAACGAGCAAAGATACCTGGGGCCTTGGCTGCCATTAGAGCGTGAGAGCACATGTGTCTGATTACTGGTTTTGCTTATGTGTAAATACAAGTCGCTGTGCTAAGCAAAAAATAATGGTAATATATTCATTTACTCATAATGCAGCAAAGTTTAACTTGTTAGTGCTTTAAACTCTCAGACGAGGCTTTCCCTGGGGCTGCCTATCTGACTGTAGTTGCAATGCCTGGACCGACTTATCAGCTTTTCCAGGAGGTGGCTTAAAAGCCTCCCAGGATATAGTCATACCCTGAAAACCCAACAGGAGTAACTTTCCAAAACCCGTGATTCATTTTCAGAGCAACTAGGGGGTCATAAATCACATAAGATCATCTTGCTTATGCTTGGCAATTTTCACCAAGGCGTGAGTCACAGGACTAATTCTTAATAAGCAGACTAAGAATTCTTAGCAGTGTTGTGACCAGAATATTTCAAATCCAGAGGCATTTGCCTGATAGAGTTTGGTTAGGGCATAAAGGAGCAAGTTAATACAAAAGAGTCCACCCCCACTTCTCAGGACTTCTGCTTTCCATGGAATCTAGAGTCACGTGTTTGAACGTCTTCTGTTTTGTAATTAGCTTGCTGCTCCTCTGGTTGAGTTAATGGTGGGAATGAATGGAAATGATATTGGCCTTTAAAGGAAATCGTATCTTTTAAGAGAAGTGAGTCAAGAGTTTGAGTCCAGGGCTTCCCTGGTGGCACAGTGGTTGAGAGTCTGCCTGCCGATGCAGGGGACGCGGGTTCGTGCCCCGGTCCGGGAAGATCCCACATGCCTCGGAACGGCTGGGCCCGTGAGCCGTGGGCGCTGAGCCAGCATGTCCGGAGCCTGTGCTTCACAGCGGGAGAGGCCACAACAGGGAGAGGCCCGCGTACCGCAAAAAAAAAAAAAAAAAAGAGTTTGAGTCTGTGTTAGGCCTGTCTGCCCAAGTCACCTATGGACTGGTGGGAAGTAAGGTGGTAGGGAGTGATTTTTCTAAATTTTTATTTTATATTGGAGTAGAGTTGATTAACAATGCTGTGTTAGTTTCAGGTGTACAGCAAAGTGATTCATTTATACAGATACATGTATCTATTCTTTTTCAGATTCTTTTCCCATTTAGGTTATTACAGAATATTGGGCAGAGTTCCCTGTGCTCTACAGTAGGTCTTTGTTGGTTACCTATTTCATATATAGTGGTGTGTATATGTCAGTCCCAAACTCCCAATTTATCCCTCCCCCCGCAACTTTCCCCTTTGATAACCATAAGTTTGTTTTCTAAGTCTGTGAGCCTGTTTCTGTTTTGTAAATAAGTTCATTTGTATCATTTTTTAAAATTCTACATATAAGAGATATTATATGATATTTGTTTCCCTGTCTGACCTACTTCACGTAGTATGAACATCTCTAGGTCCATCCATGTTGCTGCAAATGACATTATTTCACTCTTTTTTATGGCTGAGTAATATGTTTTACATATATATATATATATATATATATATATATATATATATATATACACACACACACACACACACCACACCTTTATCCAGTCATCTGTCCATGGACATTTAGGTTGCTTCCATGTCTTGGCTGTTGTAAACAGTGCTGCTATGAACATTGGGGTACCTGTATCCTTTCAAACCACGGTTTGGGAGAGGACTAATCTTTATGTGAACCTAAGAGATACAGCCTCAAGCTGACATAAGAGAGTAAACTGCTCTTCTCTCAACTGTCAGCATCCCAAAAGCACTGACAGCTGTGGAGTCCCATCCAGATCCAGGGTTCAAGAAGCTTAAACCAACCGCAGGACTAAAACTGAAGTGGCCTTTTTGAAAGAACTCAGAAGCCAGTTGAAATCAGGTCTCTGGTGGGTGTCAGTGAGATAGAGGGAAGAAAGTGAAAAGGTACTAGGAAAAAACCACTTGTTTTTCTTTCCCAGAATTCACATTCCTTCACAGTTCTTCTGGTCCGCTCACATCGTCTTCCTCCATTTCACCCCCTCTTTTTTTTTTTAATACTCCCTCATCCTCCCTACTGTCTCTATTTCTTTCCTCTCCCTCTCGCTCTCTCCTCTTTCTCTTTTTCTCTGTCCCCCTTCCCTTCCCTTCTCTCTGCCTCCGATTCTTCCCTGCTAGGTTTGGGACTAGGGTCCCCAGTGGACACATCTAGACCCCAGGCTTCTATACACAACCAGATGCTAGCCACTTCTTAAGAACTCCAAGTTTGCTGTGCCTTTGAGAGAACATTTATCCTTGGTTCATCTTCTGTAGCCAGTCCAAGGATGTTTAAAGTTATTCTCCAAACCCAGGATATTGATGAGAATGCAGTGAGACAAGAATAGTGAGAGGAAGACTTGGAGAGGATTCTAATCAACCTCATTTTTCCCTCATGACACTTCCGTGAAACAGTTCAGGATAACCTCACCTTTTGTTCCAAAATTACAAGATTGACCTTTCACTGAAAGGCTAAGTTACCTTGGTTCCTTGAACCGTTCCTCAATGGTCCCGTTTTCCAGCCTTTGTCTTTTTTCATTGTGGTCTTCTGATGTTCTGTATAACACCTACTGAGCCTAATTAAGAAGTCTATCTTTTTCTCTTTTCACATCATGGCTCTGGTGAATGTATTTCACTGTCTCGTATGCTAACCCGTCTAGGAACAAACACATCGTGCCATTTGAAGTTTCCGTTATTATGAAATATTACTCAGCCATAAAAAAGAAGGAAATAATGCCATTTGCAGCAACATGGATGGACCTAGAGATTATCATACTAAGTGAAGTAAGTCAGACAGAGAAGGACAAATATTATATGGTATCACTTATATGTGGAATCTAAAAAAAAAAATGATACAAATGAACTTATTTTCAAAACAGAAACAGACTCACAGACATAGAAAACAAACTTGTGTTTACTAAAGGAGAGGTGGAGGGATAACAGATAGGAGATTGGGATTAACATATACACACTACTATATATAAAATAGATAACTAATAAGGACCTAATGTATAGCACAGGGAACTCTACTCAATATTTTATAATAACCTATATAGGAAAAGAATCTGAAAAAGAGTGGATATATGTATATGTATAACTGAATCACTTTAAACTGTACACCTGAAACTAACACAACTTTGTAAAACAACTATGTTTCAATTAAAAAAAAAAATGAAGTCTCCATTATGGATGAAGAGTGAACGTCAAGTTCCGAAAGCTTGTTGGTAGGATACTTCCTGACTGCGTCTAGCAGTGACAGCTGTAGAATTTCACATCTGGGGTCCATCAGTCACTTCTCTCCACAAAGCAGGGGTCTACGGCCGGGGACCCTCTCCATCCTCCTTGGCACATTCATAGTCTGGATCTCCAGCGCAAACCACTGAGCATGTTTCCCCTCATGTTCATCCTTAGTCCACATAAGGTCTCTTCTCTCCATGCACTACTTCTCTCCAGAACTCAGCTTTCTCCTGTGCAGGCTTGTCTAGCAAATGCAATGGCTCGCATATCCTATCTTGGCTTCTAAAGCGCTTTGTAACTTGCAATGTTACAAAGCGGTGTGGGGCGATTTTCTTCAGCAAGAGTGGCTGAAGAGGAAGACTGAAATCCATACACAAAAACTTGAATGATGTCCATCGCGATGGGGTTTTGTGTGAATCTCCTTCTGAAAGACCCAGGATGAAGAAGGAAGGACCAAGCTGTGAGTGTTCCTCTAAGAAACGCCATACTTATGGGCTGAAATCATTAACCTGGTGAAATTAACCACACAACCTTACTTCTGATCATCTTGTTGCTGTTTGAAAATATCCTTAAACAGCTGCCTTGCTTATGGGACGAAGGACGGTACGAGTAAGAGGACAAGAAGTAGTCTCATTGCCCCTTCCTAACTTTAATGCAGGCACTTTGACTGTGACCCAGCTGTCACTGTGGTTGTCATCACTGATGAATCTCTGTCTCTTCTTTTGCTTTCAGCTCAGGGACCTGCTTCACAAGCTACAGTTCGTCATGACCTACATGGCTCCCTGGCAGATGGCTTGGGGTTCCTCATTTCACGTGTTTGCTCAGCTCTTTGCAATTCCTCGTATCCTTTCTGCTTCTGTTTTCACCTCCGAGCTGAGATTCACATTTTACCGATGCAAGCTTTTCATTGAACTCTGGCAGTAAAAGGGTTTTAAAGTCTTTAAGATTACATCTTAGTGGGGACCTGGGGAGGCACTGTGGATTCCCTTTAGGTACTTAGCCTTAAAAGAAATTTCTTAATTCGGAACTCTTCCTGTTTCTTCATGCGTATTCAGGCATGGCTTGATTTCTTTTGATTTTTCCGTTTCCAATGACCAGATCTCCGTTAAGATATCATGTCTTTTAAATGGAAAGTCACCGCTTAAATGATTTGGTTGACTTGTGCAAAATAGTGCAAACTGATTTGCTGTTATCGAACTTTGTGGATAGGATTGGTATATTATTATCGATCATATAACATTATATTATAATATAGTTTGGTTATATTATACTTGAGGAATGTTAAAAAACCCAGAATTGGGCACAAACAGAATTACCCAAATATTTTTGAAGACCAAAAAAAAAAAATTTATGGTTTTGTTATCATTAGCCAAGGAGCCTAATTTTATCATTTGTAGTTTTGTTTGGTTTCTTTGTCTATTTTTAAGTGTTTCCATAATGATAATTAGTTTTAATTTACTTCAAAACAACTTGACATGCTCTTTCTAAAGATCACTTTGACACAGATAGCTAAATTGTGTGTGCGTGTGTATCTGCGTGATGTGTTTGGAGAGAGGGAGAAAGAGAAAAATCAAGAATACTTTTGAAGAGAGAGAGATTAAACAGAAATATGCTTTTTTTTTTCTTTTTTAATTTTTGGTCGCATTGGGTCTTCGTTGCTGCGCGCGGGCTTTCTCTAGTTGTGGCGAGCGGGAGCTACTCTTCGTTGCGGTGTGCGGGCTTCTCATCGCGGTGGCTTCTCTTGTTGTGGAGCACGGGCTCTAGGCACGCGGGCTTCAGTAGTTGTGGCACGTGGGCTCAGTAGCTGTGGCTCGCAGGCTCTAGAGCACAGGCTCAGTAGTTGTGGCGCACGGGCTTAGTTGCTCCGCGGCATGTGGGATCTTCCCGGACCAGGGCTTGAACCTGTGTGCCCTGCATTGGCAGGCGGATTCTTAACCACTGCGCCACCAGGGAGATCCCCCCAGTGAATTTATACTTTCTGAATTTGTATATCCCGAGATGTGGTTCACGGACTCCTTAGATCAGAATCCCTGGAGGAGCTTGTTTAAAAAAGTAGATTCCTGGGGTCAGCACATATATTGAAAAAAAATCACATTTCGCGGGGAGGACCCTGGAATCTCCATCTTCACAAACCTTTCTGGGATTCTCATCCACTGATGTGTGTGAAGTGCAGTTCTCCGCTGGCATCCACTGGGGGTGCTGTGAGCCGGTTTTAATGGCTAAACAGAGCTTTCTTTCCTGAAGGTTGCATAAGGCTCCTGAAGACAGTTCTTAAGGAACCCCTGGGTCTCAACTTTGGGTACAGGGATAGAAACAGACATGGGATATTCATTGTGATAATACATTCTAGATTTTTAAAAAATGCTGTCCTTCCAACTTATTTTTTTTTAATTATTAAGCATACCCAGAGCTGTCCTCACAATGCACATTGTTCCGTGTCCCTATTCTTAGACCTGCACTGATATTTGTAAAGTGTTTCACGGTTATTTGGAGGGACAGGCTCAGGAAAAATGATCACAAAAGCGTGAGCTTGCGTATCACCCCTTTCCTATAACGTTTTCTAGAATGCCAGTCATTTTAGGTTTTCTAAACGGAATCCCTTAAAACAGAGCGAGATGAAAGAGTGAGGGGATTTTTATTTATTTCTGGTGTGTGTCTCGGGTATCCTGTCTAGAATTTAAAGTCTGTTTATTAGATGAAAATGATGAGATGGGTGTAAATTTGCAGTTGAGGAGTTGCACTAAGAACTTAAGACTTGAAGTGGTGATTCCCAATTTTATTCTAACTTTGGTCTCACATAGATCTGTAGCATTTCTCGTGGCCCCTTATGCCTTGTTGGATGAGTCCGGTAATACTAATTGCTCCTGTAGTTCCGTAGCCAAATTAAAACTGTTCTGGAAGCTGTAACTTTCAATTACCTGACCTTTATGTGTGTCGAGGGGTCACACACAAGCACATGGCATCTGGCGCTTAATATCTCCTCTAAGGATAAAGGCAGCACTGGGGTCCATCTCAGACCGAACACAGCGGGCGTTAATCTAAGCACTTTCGCGATGAATGGACTGGTTCTCGTGAGAAATTGAACACATCTGAGATGCAGATTTTATTGGGCATTTAGTTTTAGAATACAGTCGATCCCAGTGCTTTGTGCCTAAAACTGTTCCCGTCAGTGAAACCCACCTCCTGCCTCTGCTAAGTTACAGACCCTTCGAGGTGGCCGTGGAGCCTGACCACTACAGTTGTGTGATGGCTTCCAGGGTTTCCAGCGCCCCTACCCCATCACCCAGAGACACTTCCCCATCCTGGATCAGTTGTGAAGGTAGCTATTTGCTATGTGGAGCCCGACATCATACCGTGCAGAATGTAATGAGCTCGTTTATGAAACCAGATATAGGGGCTTCCCTGGTGGCGCAGTGGTTGAGAGTCCACCTGCCGATGCAGGGGACACGGGTTCGTGCCTCGGTCCGGGAGGATCCCGCATGCCGCGGAGCGGCTGGGTCCGTGAGCCATGGCCGCTGAGCCTGCGCTCCACAGCCGGAGAGGCCACAACACTGAAAGGCCTGTGTACCACAAAAAAAAAAAAAGAAACCAGATATATATGCCGTCAAGACAAGGCCATCAGGTTCCTAAATGCCAGCCCTGGATCTTGACTAATTTTGAAATGTTAATGAGTTTATCACTATTAAGAAGCTGTGGGTTCCATCCTGGCTTTGAGAAGGGGCTAATTTGCTCCATTTTGGAATTGAATTAATTTTCAGACCAGCGGGGCCCTGATTATTAAATTGCTTTTTCCAGTCCTAGCATGTTTTCTCCCTCGGTAGCCTCTGTCAGTTTCTGAGCTTGTAACCTCCAGGGAAAGATAGGCATGCTCACCCTTTTAATACGTGTAGAGACCATGCAGCACCATTGTTTTCTAATAATTAGACAGACTTAGCTGTATTAGCTCTGTTAAATGTGTGTATTGGAAAGGCCGCTCTCTATTTGGTATATCCTTTCGAGCTTCCAGTTATTTTTTTTAAGTATTAACGTTGATATTTTCATTTTAAATGTTCTCAGATAAACCTGAAGCTTTTTAAGGAGTCTCCATCTAGCCCTTTGGCCCACCTCTTGGCTCTCAAAAAATAAAGAAGCCTGCATATTTCTCGGGACTGCCTTAGCCATTACAGTCACGATCTTGCGTATTTCCCCGAGAGCGCTATATTCCTTTTCTGATCTCCCCTAAATAAACTAACCTTTGAGGCCATCTATTCACTTCTGCCCTACCTCTGACCTGTTAAGCTTCATTTCCTTTCCTCCCAAATTTGAACTTTATTTACAGGCTAGCAGTATTTTCCTCGTTTCTTAATTTCTGGATAACTGTTTCTGGCATTTAAAAAACGGATAACATAATCTTTGGGGAAACGTTTAGAACCCAAAAGAACGGCAGTGCTGGCCCACGCAGCCTCCTACCCAGCCCCAGTTCCACTTAACTTTGTCCTGGATCTTCTGCAAACCCCACAGTGCCCCCTGTCACCTTCCCCTCACCCAAACACCCTCCTCAGGAATCTCCCCTGTGACCCCCGCTCTGCTTCTCAGGTGTTTCAGTACCTTCCTTCGATGGCATCTCCCATGAAGTTCTTTTTTTCTTTCCTGTGACAAGGAGAATCGTTACATTGGTATGTTCTGTGGCAGAGGTATTTAGATCTTTCCGGCTTCCCGATGAAGAAGAAACTGTTGGGTCATGAGAGATGTCACAGTAGCTCCTTATTCTGGAGTTCTGCATTTGAACCCAGGTCAAAATAAAAGGAATCGGATTGAAATTGTAGCACAATCGAGATCTTTTTGATACCCAGACAGTTCAACACTATTAATGGAGGATGTGTTATTTCACTTCTGAAGATGTTTGGAAATAAATAGCAAATGAAAAAAAAAAAATGACACAGCTACCCCTGAAGGAAAACTCTGGGCTTAAATCTATGCAAATGCACTGGGAAGTGCCTGTAGACAAGCAAGCCTCACTCCCTTCTTTGTGTTTACATGTAAGTGGGGCTGTGAGGGTCCCTATCACATAAGTAAGCCCTGCCACTGATAATATGGGAAAGCCCTTCCATGCTCTGGTAGGTAATGAAACACAGAATCTTTCTATCTATGACAGACATTTAGGCATTTCTTACTTTCTGCCAGAACCTTTTAAACATGGGCTAAAAAATAAGACCTCCATTTGTGCAGCCACGTCCCCTTCCAGGTGGGAAAATCAGCCTTGTAGGAGATCAGGTCAGACCTGCAGTAGAACCCTCCCAGCCCTCACCCTGAAGGACAAGGAACCATATGCATATGTAAAACCTGGGCTGTCTGGCCCCCCCGCACTGACCTCTGCCACCTCTGGCTTTAACAAATCAAAGGCCCCGTGATTGACAGCCGGGAGAAGTTCTCCAATGATGGAGTGAGCCTGGGGAGGGACCAGCCCTTCTGGCACCTCCCCCAGATTTCCAGAGATCAATTCGTTGGGCTTAAGCCCAAAGTGAGAGCCATACTAATTTTAATATTGAACAATTACATTTCTGATCAGAGTATGTAAAACTGAGGCATGCCAAAAAGTGGGAAACCCATACAGAGTGCTAGGGAGGTGAATTAGCCTACAGCATGCTGTGACTTGTGTACACATTTCTAGCTTATAAACCAGACATGAGTTGAATTGAGCCATTGGTGTTCAGTGTATAATTTTTAAAAATACATATTTTTGAATAGTGGGAAAAGATTCTTTGAGGAATAGAGATGCTATCTTCCCAAACAATGCTATTTATTTACTTTCATAGTGTAATTTAATTTTAATTATTTATAAAGCTGCTTGATACTTTAGTAAATGTACCACAGTGTGTTTGGTTCAGCTAACGATATCTCAGTAAAAAGAAACTGTTCTTTTCAAACCTTAGATATTAAATCTTTGCCACGAGTCATGCTGAGACTGCTGGGATTTTTATGAGAATCATTTGGTTTTCAGTGAAATGAGACCTAGCAGGATATTATTGAAAGTTTTATATTTCCAAATATGTACATAGAGAGATCACGGGTAGGCCCTTCTTTCTTTCCTTGGTGAGAAAATGGCTTTCATATAAACTAGTCAAAATCGCAAATACTATGTGGAAGAATAATGATGAACACTTCTTTTTTTCCCTTAACCCCAAATCCTCAGATTCTGCCATGCTTTTCTTTCAGGCGTTTGCCACGTCGACCTTTTCTGCTCCACTGAGCCCGTTTCTCGGGAGTGTCATTTTTATCACATCGTATGTCAGGCCAGTGAAATTCTGGGAGAAAAACTACAAGTAAGATCCTAAAATCGTTGCTGACTCGCTTTCCTAGGATTCATGTTCAGGGTGCTCCTTGACCTTTGTCTATGAAAAGTCCAGGCTTCATGCTTTGCCCTCCTGTGGGGCAGCCCTAGCAAGCTCCCTTCACCCACCCAGTTATCCACTCAGCACGGGGGCTTCCAGGCTCTGGACCAAGCCTGACCGATGGCAAATTTGCAGTCAGGTACTAGTCTAGGTTTCACCAGTTGTGAAGGAAAGTGAGATATCACCACCCACTCTCAGTAGCTGCCCTCAGAGAGGTTGTCTCAGGAGCCGTGGTCCTGTCATTGGATGAGATTACCCCTGGGGGGCAGGGCTCCCTTCTGGGGACCTTCGAAATATACATGTCATGTACAAGTGTACATGCATCGCAGCTCAACATAGGAGAGCATACCATTTTTTCTGAGCATCATTAAACTTGTAGAAGATGATTTGTGCACTTTGTCTTGACTGTTTAGGCCAGTCAGTCATGAATTTCCTCAAGCAAACAGTGATGGAGCGAGGGCAGTGATGTTTTCAGGAGTGGTGGGAAGGGAGGAGTGATGGGTAACTGAGTAACTTTCAAGAGTTGTTAATGATTTGTCGGGGGAGGGCCTGAGAACAGCCAGAGGAGGAGGTGGGGCGGGCCAGCCTGTCTCCAGCTGGGGTCGTCTTCCATTGCAGATCTCATCTGCCCTAATTTACTAGCCATACCTGGGCTATTGTGTCCAAGCCGTAATCCATCTTCTGTAACGTGTCTACCTTTTCTGCTGCTCTGCCACTTTACAATGCGCCCTTCACGTCTCACAGAGGCCAACGTTAAGTTAGGAGATCTGTGTGGTTAGATGGTTTATGTGCACGGAAGATGCACGTCCTTCTGGGGCAGGTGGTAGGGCGTCGTGATGAAAACACAGCCTGGGCCGCCAGCCTGCCTGGGCTCACACCTCGCCTCCACCCTCGATACTGGTGACCTCAAGGCCTCTCTCCTCTTCTGTAAAATGGGGGCAAAGGAATAAGGCCTACTTCACAGCCTTGTGGGGAGAATACGAGTTAATAGCCCTAAAGCACCTAGAACAAAGTAAGCATCATGCCGGCCTGCGCTGGTGGGATTCTTCTCTGACTGCCCTGCACGGAAACCCTGTCACCACCTGACCCACGCTAACAGGTATCCCATCCCCAGGACCTCACATTTACGGGTCCTGGGGAAATCCAACCAAACCGGAGCACCCCAAGGTAAGCCAGTGCTGGGAGACCACCAGGAGGTGGGAAAGGCCCCTTGTGTGTCCCACAGATTCCTCATCTTTTAAGAGAGGTGGGCTTTTTGCTGTACGAGTGAAGCCGTCTTGAAATATGCACGTAAACAAGAGTCCTCTTTGGCATTTGTCTAAAGAGATGCCGTGCGTATTTACAGAGTCAGAAGGAAAAGAAAACCACCAGCGCTGGCTTGTCTTTATGCTTTTTAAGGAGAAAACAATTTGGGGGAACCTTTGTGGAGCTCTTAAAAATCGCACTTCTGGAAAGTGCAAACGCTTGTGAATAAGAAGTGTGGCAATCTTGCGTACTTTTAACTATGCAAGAAAGTGCAAGATATTTTAAACGTGATATGTAACACAAAAGATTTCTTTTTGTCTCCTATTCTCAGATAAGTTAGGAACCAGTTTTTTTTGGCGGGCGGGGCGGGGGGGGGGGGGGAGGAAGTTGATAAGCAAAACACATCCCCTTTGAGCTGGGAGGGGGTGTTAAGCTTCCCCAGTACAAAGGGGAATGGAGAAATCTTTGTGAGATGCTTTTACTGAGGGGAGACATCCTAACGCCTGTGCAACGCAAGTTTGGTATTTTCTTATTTAGCCTCCTCCCTGCCAGGATTCAGCTACCTGCTCGGCACCGTACACCGAGGTCTGAATTGTCGGTTTACGTGGGTTACTTATAAGTCTGGGCTACTGGAGTGTTTCCTTATTCAGTCTCACAAAGAATTGATGATGTTGTGATCCATTCTTTCCCCCAGTGTAGCACTCCGTTGCATGTTGGGGCTTTGGTCAGCTGTGCTAGGATGAGAAGGGGACAGCAGAGTCTGTGGCAACGCATAAGGACATCCTGCCTTTCCTAGGTCTCTCTGAAGGAGCCAAGGTGGGGAAAATGTTCAGTCCCACTGAGGGGTGGGGAGAGATGCTGATGCCGAACGCAGCCAGCTGAAAGTCTCTTGTCAACTTGTGTTTAAGCCTCAGAATACAGAGCCCTGTGATCATCTGCTTAAACGATCAGTGATGGGGCTTCCCTGGCGGCACAGTGGTTGAGAGCCCGCCTGCCGATGTAGGGGACACGGGTTCGTGCCCCGGTCCGGGAAGATCCCACGTGCCGCGGAGCAGCTGGGACCATAAGCCATGGCCGCTGAGCCTGCGCGTCTGGAGCCTGTGCTCCACAACGGGAGAGGCCACAACAGTGAGAGGCCCGCGTACCACACACACACACACAAAAATCAGTGATGGAATTCAGGACAGTAAGAGTGGTGGTTACCAGGAAAAGAAATGGCAGGAAATCTCATCTGGATCCCTGCAAGCCCTCTGGAAAGCCCATTCTCTGTATCTGAAACTGTTGGTTTTTATTTCAAACACTAATGACTTTTCCTCTTCTTATTTGTGAGTGTCTCTGTACCTGCTCCTACCATTTCTTTTCAGTCCGATACAGAGAAGCAGTTGTTAGGGTAATTGATTGTTTACTCGCCGTCCCGCCACTGACTGAGAGATATTCTCCCCTCTCACGACAGTGACCACCCATCTGCCAGTGGGTACCATGGTCGCCAGCCCCACCCTGGGGGTGTGATGAGGGGGCACTTGCTGTCCCCTCTCCTGGCCGCCTCTTCCTTTCCACCCCTGCTCCTTCACTTTCCAGTCCTTTGATTTTTCTTCCAAACCTCCTAAAGCTGCCTTTGGTTTTTGCAAGTCTCCAGCGAGCCCTGTACCGTAACGGAACCGTTTTCATACTCTATGGAACTGATAAGTAAATCACCAGCTACCTGGTGACTCTGGCCCGTCTGTTTTCCCCAGCCTGGGCTGTCTTGAAATCCGCAGACTTTTTGTTCTCCAATGCTACTCCTCACTGGCGGCTGGTGACAAACGTATCCTCTGTCCACCTAACTAACCTGCTCTCTGGTTGATTCCCCAGACACAGCACCAGGTCCCACTGTCTCAGAAGCCCGCGGTGGGACACTGCTGCCTGGGCGACAAGGAGACGTACCTCAGAGCCCAGCACTGATGTAAATGCTCTGTATCCACCTTGTCCAATATGGGAGCCCTCCCAGCACTTGGAACAGGGCTAGTGTGGCTGAGGTTTTAATTCTATTGAATTTTAATTCACTTACATTTAAGTAGCCGCATGTGACTCGAGGCTATCATATAGGACAGCACAAATATAGACCCACCTCACCTGAGTCCTAATCTCCCACAGTACTATTTCATACATTGCATATTGTGGATTTTTCATTCCCAGCCCGCCCTCGGCTGTGCCCTTCTCACCGTGTGCCCTTCCCTCCCCCAATCCCTCCACTTCCACCCACACACACACAGACTCACAAAGAGGGGTATCATATTCCACCTCCTGATGGATGAATGGAAGGTTCAGGAAGGACTTGTTGGATGAGAGGTACTGTAGTGGTCACCTTTGGAAAATAAATTTGCTCTGTGACCATCAGTAAATTGTACCAAGGATTGGTGTGGACTGACTCTGCCTCCAAGCCTGGACTTGTTTTTATTCATCTTTGTGTCCCTACGGGGTCACGCACACAGAAAATATTCTGTAACTATTTCTTAAATGAATTAAATCCAACAATATTATGTAAAAGGGAAAGGAAATCGTAATCTGGATTTCATTCCCTACCATCAGGCTGTGCACTATTAAACTGTTCTTAACTAAGAAGGTCTTTAAAATTGGTCTTGATGCGTTCTGCCTGGCGTGTCCATTTAATTTATAGGCAGCAATAGCAAATGCATTGTAATAATAGTGCCTGGTGTTTATAAATCCCCTTATGTCAGAGTATTTTTTTAACATCTTTATTGGAGTATAATTGCTTTACATGGCTGTGTTAGCTTCTGCTGTATAACAAACTGAATCAGCTATACGTATACCTCTATCCCCATATCCCCTCCCTCTTGCATCTCCCTCCCACCCTCCCTATCCCACCCCTCTAGGTGGTCACAAAGCACCGAGCTGATCTCCCTGTGCTATGCGGCTGCTTCCCACTAGCTATCTGTTTTACATTTGGTAGTGTATATATGTCCATGCCACTCTCTCAACTTCGTCCCGGTTTACCCTTCCTGTCCGCCGTGTCCTCAGGTCCATTCTCTGTGTCTGCGTCTTTATTCCTGTCCTGCCCCTATGTGCTTCACAACCATTTTAGACTCCATATACATGTGTTAGCATACGGTATTTGTTTTTCTCTTTCTGACTTACTTCACTCTGTATGACAGACTCTAGATCCACCCACCTCACTACAAATAACTCAATTTCGTTTCTTTTTATGGCTGAGTAACATTCCATTGTATATATGTGCCACATCTTCTTTATCCATTCATCTGTCGATGGACACTTAGGTTACTTCCATGTCCTGGCTATTGTAAATAGTGCTGCAATGAACATTGTGGTACATGACTTTTTGAATTATGGTTTTCTCAGGGTATATGCCCAGTAGTGGGATTGCTGGGTCGTACGGTAGTTCTATATTTAGTTTTTAAAGGAAACTCCATACTGTTCTCCATAGTGACTGTATCAGTTTACATTCCCACCAACAGTGCAAGAGGGTTCCCTTTTCTCCACACCTTCTCCAGCATTTATTGTTTGTAGATTTTTTGATGATGGCCATTCTGACGGGTGTGAGGTGATACCTCATTGTAGTTTTGATTTGCATTTCTGTAATGATTAGTGATGTTGAGCATTCTTTCATGTGTTTGTTGGCAATCTGTATATCTTCTTTGGAGAAATGTCTATTTAGGTCTTCTGCCCATTTTTGGATTGGGTTGTTTGTTTTTTCTGATATTGAGCTGCATGAGCTGCTTGTATATTTGGAGATTAATCCTTTGTCAGTTGCTTCGTTTGCAAATATTTTCTCCCATTCTGAGGGTTGTCTTTTTGTCCTGTTTATGGTTTTCCTTTGCTGTGCAAAAGCTTTTAGGTTTCAATAGGTCCTCATTTGTTTATTTTTGTTTTTATTTCCATTTCTCTAGGAGGTGGGTCAAAAAAGATCTTGCTGTGATTTATGTCATGGAGTGTTCTGCCTATCTCTTCCTCTAAGAGATTTATAGTGTCTGGCCTTACATTTAGGTCTTTAATCCATTTTGAGGTTATTTTTGTGTACGGTGTTAGGGAGTGTTCTAATTTCATTCTTTTACATGTAGCTGTCCAGGTTTCCCAGCACCACTATTGAAGAGGCTGTCTTTTCTCCACTGTATAGTCTTGCTTCCTTTATCAGAGATAAGGTGACCATATGTGCATGGGTTTAGCTCTGGGCTTTCTATCCTGTTCCACTGATCTATATTTCTGGTTTTGTGCCAGTACCATACAGTCTTGATTACTGTAGCTTTGTAGTATAGTCTGAAGTCTGGGAGCCTGATTCCCCCAGCTCCGTTTCTCTTTCTCAAGATTGTTTTGGCTGTTGGGGTCTTTTGTGTTTCCATACAAATTGTGAAATTTTTTGTTCTAGTTCTGTGAAAAATGCCATTGGTAGTTTGATAGGGATTGCATTGAATCTGTAGACTGCTTTGGGTAGTATAGTCATTTTCACAATGTTGATTCTTCCAATCCAAGAATATGGTATATCTCTCCATCTGTTTGTATCATCTTTAATTTCTTTCATCAGTGTCTTATAGTTTTCTGCATGCAGGTCTTTTGTCTCCTTAGGTAGGTTTATTCCTAGGTGTTTTATTCTTTTTGTTGCAATGGTAAATGGGAGTGTTTCCTTAATTTCTCTTTCAGATTTTTCATCATAAGTGTATAGGAATGCCAGAGATCTCTGTGCATTAATTTTGTATCCTGGTACTTTACCAAATTCATTGATTAGCTCTAGTAGTTTTCTGGTAGCATCTTTAGGATTCTGTATGTATAGTATCACATCATCTGCAAACAGTGACAGCTTTACTTCTTCTTTTCTGATTTGGATTCCTTTTATTTCTTTTTCTTCTCTGATTGCTGTGGCTAAAACTTCTAAAACTATGTTGAATAATAGTGGTGAGAGTGGGCAACCTTTTCTTTTTCTTGATCTTAGTGGAAATTGTTTGTTTTTCACCATTGAGAACGATGTTGGCTGTGGGTTTGTCATACTTGACCTTTATTATGTTGAGGTAAGTTAGCTACATTCTGAGGATTTTTATCATAAATTGGTGTTGAATTTTGTCGAAAGCTTTTTCTGCATCTATTGAGATGATCATATGGTCTTTCTCCTTCAATTTATTAGTATTGTGTATCACATTGATTGATTTGCATTTATTGAAGAATCCTAGCATCCCTCAGATAAACCCTGCTTGATCATGGTGTATGATTCTTTAATGTGCTGTTGGATTCTGTTTGCTAGTGAGGATTTTTGCATCTGTGTTCATCAGTGATATTGGCCTGTAGTTTTCTTTCTTTGTGACATCCTTGTCTGGTTTTGGTATCAGGGTGATGGTGGCCTCGTAGAATGAGTTTGGGAGTGTTCCTCCCTCTGCTATATTTTGGAAGAGATTGAGAAGGATAGGTGTTAGCTCTTCCCTAAATGTTTGATAGAACTCGCCTGTGAAGCCACCTGGTCCTGGGCTTTTGTTTGTTGGAAGATTTTTAATCACAGTTTCAATTTCAGTGCTTGTGATTGGTCTGTTTCTATTTTCTATTTCTTCCTGGTTCAGTCTCAGAAGGTTGTGCTTTTCTAAGAATTGTCTATTTCCTCCAGGTTTTCCATTTTATTGGCATATAGTTGCTTGTAGTAATGTCTCATGATCCTCTGTATTTCTGAAGTGTCAGTTATTACTTCTCCTTTTTCATTTCTAATTCTATTGATTTGAGTCTTCTCCCTTTTTTTCTTGATAAGTCCGGCTAATGGTTTATCAATTTTGTTTGTCTTCTCAAAGGACCAGCTTTTAGTTTTATTGATCTTTGCTATCGTTTCCTTCATTTCTTTTTCATTTATTTCTGATCTGATCTTTATGATTTCTTTCCTCCTGCTAACTTTGGGGTTTTTTTGATCTTCTTTCTCTAATTGCTTTAGGTGTAAGGTTAGGTTGTTTATGTTAGATGTTAATTGTTACTTGAGGTAGGATTGTATTGCTATAAACTTCCGTCTTAGAACTGCTTTTGCTGCCTCCCATAGGTTTTGGGTTGCCGTGTTTTCATTGTCATTTGTCTCTAGGTATTTTTTGATTTCCTATTTGATTTCTTCAGTAAGCTCTTGGTTATTTAGTAGTGTATTGTTTAGCCTCCATTGTGTTTGTATTTTTTAAAGATTTTTTTCCTGTAATTGATATCTAGTCTCATAGCGCTGTGGTTGGAAAAGATACTTGATACAATTTCAATTTTCTTAAATTTACCAAGGCTTCATTTGTGATCCAAGATATGATCTATCCTGGAGAATGTTCCATGAGCAATTGAGAAGAAAGTGTAATTTGCTGTCTTTGGATTACAAATGGAATTCCATTTGTAATAGATGGAATGTCCTATAAATATCAGTTAAGTCCATCTTGTTTAATGTATCATTTAAAGCTTGTGTTTCCTTATTTATTTTCATTTTGGATGATCTTTCCATTGGTGAAAGTGGGGTGTTAAAGTCCCTTACTATGATTGTGTTACTGTCGATTTCCCCTTTTATGGCTGTTATCATTTGCTTTATGTATTGAGGTGCTCTTATGTTGGGTGCATAAATATTTGCAATTGTTATATCTTCTTCTTGGATTGATCCCTTGATCATTATGTAGTGTCCTTCTTTGTCTCTTGTAATAGCCTTTATTTTAAAGTCTATTTTGTCTGGTATGAGAATTGCTACTCCAGCTTTCTTTTGATTTCCATTTGTGTGGAATATCTTTTTCCATCCCCTCACTTTCAGTCTGTATGTGTCCCTAGGTCTGAAGTGGGTCTTGTAGACAACATATATATGGGTCTTGTTTTTGTATCCATTCAGCCAGTCTCTGTCTTTTGGTTGGAGCATTTAATCCATTTACATTTAAGGTAGTTATCGATATGTATGTTTCTATTACTATTTTCTTAATTGTTTTGGGTTTGTTATTGTAGGTCTTTTCCTTCTTGTGTTTCCTGCCTAGAGAAGTTCCTTTAGCATTTGTTGTAAAGCTGGTTTGGTGGTGCTGAATTCTCTTAGCTTTTGTTTGTTTATAAAGGTTTTAATTTCTCCATCGAATCTGAATGAGATCCTTCCTGGGTAGAGTAATCTTGGTTGTAGGTTTTTCCCTTTCATCACTTTACATATGTCCTGCCACACCCTTCTGACTTGCAGAGTTTCTGCTGAAAGATCAGCTGTTAACCTTATCGGGATTCCCTTGTATGTTAATTGTTGCTTTTCCGTTGCTGGTTTTAATATTTTTTCTTTGTATTTAATTTTTGATAGTTTGATTAATATGTGTCTTGGCATGTTTCTCCTTGGATTTATCCTGTATGGGAATCTCTGTGCTTCCTGGGTTTGATTGACTATTTCCTTTCCCATGTTAGGGAAGTTTTCAACTATAATCTCTTCAAATATTTTCTCAGTCCCTTTCTTTTTCTCTTCTTCTGGGACCCCTATAATTCGAATGTTGGTGAGTTTAATGTTGTCCCAGAGGTCTCTGAGATTGTCCTCAATTCTTTTCATTCTTTTTTCTTTATTTTGCTCTGCGGTAGTTATTTCCACTATTTTATCTTCCAGGTCACTTATCCGTTCTTCTGCCTCATTATTCTGCTATTGATTGCTTCTAAAGAATTTTTAATTTCATTTATTGTGTTGTTCATCATTGATTGTTTGCTCTTTAGTTCTTCTAGGTCCTTGTCAAACATTTCTTGTATTTTCTGCATTCTGTTTCCAAGATTTTGGATCATCTTTACTATCATTACTCTGAACTCTTTTTCAGGTAGACTGCCTATTTCCTCTTTTTTTAAAGTATTAGTTTCTTTTTTTTTTTTTTAATAAATTTATTTATTTATTTAGTTTTGGCTGCATTGGGTCTTCGTTGCTGCGCGCAGGCTTTCTCTAGTTGCAGCGAGTGGGGTCTACTCTTAGTTGCAGTGCACGGGCTTCTCATTGCAGTGGCTTCTCTTGTTGTGGAGCACGGGCTCTAGGCACATGGGCTTCAGTAGTTGTGGCTTGTGGGCTCAGCAGTTGTGGCTCATGGGCTTCAGTAGTTGCAGCGCACGGGCTCTAAAGCACAGGCTCAGTAGTTATGGCGCACGGGCTTAGTTGCTCTGTGGCATGTGGGATCTTCCCAGACCAGGGCTCAAACCCGTGTCCCCTGCATTGGCAGGCAGATTCTTAACCACTGTGCCACCAGGGAAGCCCCACCTATTTTCTCTTCATTTGTTTGTTCCTGTGGGTTTTTACCTTGCTCCTTCATCTGCCGTGTGTTTCTCAGTCTTCTCATTTTCCTTAACTTACTGTGTTTGTGGTCTCCTTTTTGCAGGCTGCAGGTTCGTAGTTCCCATTGTTTTTGGTGTCTGTTCCCAGTGGGTAAGGTTGGTTCAATGGTTTGTGTAGGCTACCTGATGGAGGGGACTTGTGCTTGTGTTCTGGTGGATGAGGCTGGATCTTGTCTTTCTGGTGGGCAGGACCACGTCCGGTGGTGTGTTTTGGGGTGTCTGTGACCTTATTATGATTTTAGGCAGCCTCTGTGCTAATGGGTGGGGTTGTATTCCTATCTTGCTAGTTGTTTGGCATAGGGTATCAAAGCACTGTAGCTTTCTGGTCATTGAGTGGACCTGGGTCTTGGCATTGAGATGGAGATCTCTGGGAGAGCTTTTGCCGTTTGATATTACATGGGGCCAGGATGTCTCTGGTGGACCAATGTCCTGAACTCGGCTCTCCCACCTCAGAGGCTTGGGCCTGATACCAGGCCAGAGCACCAAGACCGTGTCAGCCTCATGGCTCAGAGGAAAAGGGAGAAAAAAAAAAGAAAGAAAGGAAAAAAAGTGAATAAAATAAAGTTATTAAAGTAAAAAATATTAAAAATTTAAAAGTAATAAATAAAAACAGAAAGAGAGAGCAACCAAACCAAAAAACAAACCCACCAATGGTAACAAGTTCTAAAAACTATACTTAAAACCCCTAAAAAAACAAAAAACAGACAATCAGAACCCTAGGAATAATGGCAAAAGCAAAGCTATAGAGACAAAATCACACAAAGAAGCATACACATACACACTCACAAAAAGAGGAAAAGGAAAAAAATATACATATATGTTAAAAGAAAAGGAAGAGAGCAACCAAATCAGTTAACAAATCTACCAGTGGTAATAAGCTCTAAATACTAAACTAAGCTAAACATAAAACCAGAAACAAATTAGATGCAGAACGCAAACCCCAAGTCTACAGTTGCTCCCAAAGTCCACCTCCTCAATTTGGGATGATTCGTTGTCTATTCAGGTGTTCCACAGATGCAGGTACATCAGGTTGATTGTGGAGCTTTAATCTGCTGCTCCTGAGGCTGCTGGGAGAGATTTCCCTTTCTCTTCTTTGTTCGCACAGCTCCCGGGGCTCAGCTTTGGATTTGGCCCCGCCTCTGCATGTAGGTCGCGGGAGGGCGTCTGTTCTTCGCTCAGACAGGATGGGGTTAAAGGAGCAGCTGCTTCGGGGGCTCTGGCTCACTCAGGCCGGGGTGGGGGGGGGGGGCGGCGGGGAGGGAGGGGTACGGATGCGGGGCGGGCCTGCGGCGGCAGAGGCCGGCGTGACGTTGCAGCAGCCTGAGGCGTGCCGTGTGTTCTCCCGGGGAAGTTGTCCCTGGATCACGTGGGGACAGTTTCCTGCCTTTTGGGAGGTCTGAGGTCTTCTGCCAGCGTTCAGTAGGTGTTCTGTAGGAGCTGTTCCACATGTAGATGTAGTTTTGATGTATTTGTGGGGAGGAAGGTGATCTTCACGTCTTATTCCTCCACCAGCTTGAGGCGCCGCCTTTAGAAAGGAGGCTTTAGAAGCACATTTTGATATGGTGATTCATCCTCCTTCTCTTTATATATAAACAATTGCTAAATAACCAAACTTTGTTATTAACGTGAAACAGATGTTTAGGCTGGAAAGTATATATTTGACTCATGGCCCTGGTTATCTTAGCCAATGTCTCACTCCTAAAGGAGTCAACTGTCTTCAGCCCTAAAGAAGGAAAAATCCCATTAACGATGATTTTGCTTTCATACATCAAAAGTCTTCTATAAAATGTTAAATACCATAGCTATGAGGAGACACACATAACAGCTACCTGAAGGGCAAATAGAGCTTCATGGTTGTTACATTTCTATTATATTCTCTGGATTGGTTTTAAGATGTTAGATTGTTCTGGGCATTATCCTTGTCAACACGTATACAGTAAGCATGTATGTGAGGCCACTGTGCTGGGCTTTAAGATAGGAATCATTCTATGTGATTGGTCTGCAAAAAAATCGACTCTGCATTTCCATGCCCTTGGTCTCAGCCTAGTCAGCAAGAAGATAATCAGTGTCACTTCATCCTCAGCTCTCCCTGCGGCAATGATGTTCCATCAGAAAGCACCAGCTTTGCGGTCATTCAGACCTTGAATAAAATCCCAGCCCGTATGCTTGGTTAGGTGTTTGACTTTAGGAAGTTATTCAGCCTGTGAGCCTCAGTTGACTCATGTGTAAAATGGGATGACTGTCTCTATGTGCCTCCCAGAAGTCATGAACACCAAATTAACCCTGTACCCATTTTGTTTTCCTTCCCTATATTTCTGTGTGCTCTCATTTCAACTTTTAATTCAGTTAAGTCTAGACATATTTTATGTATCCTTGCAACCTACCTGAAATCATTTCTGAAATGGCAGAACACAATCAACCCATGAAAGAATACATGTGTAGACCACGGAGCATCACATCCACAACCAGCGTGCTGTGAGATGCCCCATAAATACTAGTCTTCACCATCAGGTGCTGTGTTTATTTTGAGGCCTTAGCCAGTCCCAGAGCCCAGGTTCTGTTCTTTGAGCATCACAGCTGCCTTAGTGGAAAAAACAAGATCTTCAAAGTGCCACTCTTTTGTGGTTTATCAAACAGCAAAAGAGATGATCAGAATACTTCAGCCAGTCTCAGTGAGCTCTCATGGGTCTTACTGTGCTACTTCCCAGCCCCTTCCTGGGTTTGTAATATAGAAGAGAGACTAGCATGGACCCTTGGAATTACAGAATCCCCTCTGGACCGTCCACAGAAGGGAGGCCTCCTCCTACTCGGGGTGGAGCAGGACTTGTGTCTCACTGGGCAGCCCGTGTGATATTTGTCAGTCACGGCTGGGGCTCTAGTTGCTCTGAATCTGCTCCTTGTGGCATGACCCGGATACCCCAGTCACCTGGATACACCTGCTGATCCTGGAGCAACCCGCATCCTTGGGCCTCCTGTACATTCCATCCTTTACCAGTTTGAAGGCAGCTCTCCTTCCCTTCTCAGGTCTCTGCTTCAGGCTTAACAGTCCTATCTGTGTTTTGTGTGAAATGGTCTAGACCTTGAGCATCTCAGCCATCCTCATCCAGTTGTTTCCTGCGTTGACCCTGGCTGTGCCCTCCTTAGACTGCTCCAGGTGTCACCTACTCAGCTCATGGTAGGGGGACCTGTTACTTCCTCTGAATCCTATGTTCTGCTCTCATTTATGCCTCTTAAAATTGCAACCCTCACAATTATTTTACTCAGGTATTGCCAAGCCAAGTCTTCATCATCCCACTCTCATGCGTGTGTGTTTTACTGAAAAGCCAAAATTTACATTTCCTCTATCAATTCTCAACTTCTTGGCTTTAACTCAACATTCCAGTCCTTAGAGGTCGATGTCACCGCTGTCCTTCATCATCTCTCCAGCCCCCTCACTTGTGCTATGTGCACATGGGCTTGCCTGTCACCATCTGGGTCTTCGTTCATGATTTGTTAATGATGATGAGCTGTATAGAGCCATAGATGCCTGACTTGGTTAAGGCAGTCAGAAAAAGGAATTCTCAACTTCACGCTTTCTTTTCTACCTTTTTCAGAATGGGGAGGATTTTGCTGGATATTCTCTTCCCAGTGAGCTGTCTTAAGCATAGTTTGTAGATCTTTGTGCAAAGCATTGAGCATCTCAAAAGGCATTCTTTTTTAAGTATAAAGCAGGAAGCTTATATGGCTTATGTGTTAATAGTAAAATGCAGCGCCGTAATTCAGATTTGCAGTTATGCTGGGAGGGATTTATATATTTCAACTCGCAATTAAGCTACCCCCCAATTTATCTGGATATGTTTTCAAAGCACCTGGACAAATTTACCGCGGAGAGAAAGTCATGAAGCTCCCTATCAGATGTCTTAGGGCTGTTAGAGCTCTCGGATGCACACGTAGGAGTGTGTTGGGCCCTGGATATGTTACTATTAAATGTAATAAAGGCAGTAGGAATGATGCAGCATAACAGGAGTGACCGCCGTCTTTTTGTATTTAGTGAACACCTGCTTACCTGCTCATACATACTCATTCCCATCCTGACACCCACTTTGGAAGCAGAATTTCATTTTTCTCATTTCGCAGATCAGAAAAAGGAGACTCAGGGAAGTTCAGTAACTTGCCCAAAGTCACAGAATAAGGCAGTGGCCGATCCAAGATATTAACCAGGTCTGGCCTTATTTCAAGCCCTCTCCATTGTGTCCTGAAGCCTCTCAAAATATCTCCCACAGCAAAAAATAAATAAATAAGTAAAGCCAAAAACCCATAAAACAAAAAAACCAGTGACTGTCAGTTAAAGCATTTGCTCTTGACTCAAGAGCCCGTCTGGAAGGGAAGGTGGCTGCAGGCCGGGGCCCGGGGTCCCTGTGTACCTCACTCCAGAAAGGCCTTCTCTGGGTCCCTAGAGGAGATCTGTGCAGCCTCTCTCTGTGGGGGGCAGCGCCAGGTGTGGCAGAGGTGGCCATGCGCCCTGTCACCTCCTCAGAAGCAGACGTTGGTCCCAAACCTCTCCTCCGCCCTCAGGCAGGTCCAAAGTGACCCAAGTCAAAACCAACACGACGCTCCCAAGGCCACTCTCCAGTTCGTCTGCTGAGCTGTCTCACTGATGACTAGACCACAGGAGTCTTGCAGCTCAGGGGCTTGGAGCCCCTCCGCAGGCTCGGCAGAAGGTGGTGAGGGGCCACCTGGCCAGGTGTGGACCGTCGCCGGCGAGTTTGTCTTTTGCTGATTCTGCGGGGACCTTGCGATGCTCCCGCATTCCTGAGCGTGGTGCCGAGGTGCTTCTCCCCGAGGTCCCGGTCGGTCGGGAGCTGCAGCCCCGCCTGCTTCTCTGCAGCCCCGGACCCTGAGCAGGGAGGCAGAGGGGCGGCCCCTTGGGTGTGGCCTGCTGCCTCCGGTATTTCCAGAGCGGGAACTGGGGGCCTCTCCCACTGGGAGACCCAGGAGCACCAATGACGTGAGGCACCAGGGTGCCCAGGTTCCAGACCTTGCCGGGCTGTTAAGTAACTTGATAGGCCTGTGAAATGGATCAGGAAACGCCCTCACTTCTCCTGGGGGCTGATGGTAGGTCTTAGGGAATCCTGCCCCCGGAAGGGACTCCGAGGCTGATGCATATATAAATCTGGGAGTTCTGAGCAATTTAAAAATGCCTGGGAGTCACTTTGAGGTTCCATATGTGTGTCTATTGATCCACGAGGCGTGTTTCGGGATTGACACGGTTTAGGACACGTGTGAGGAGGCAGTGCATTCCGGGACTTACAAGCACAGGCAGGGTGGGAAATCGGACCAAGTCTCGAACTTTCCAAAAGTGATAGAGGTGAAGAGAAGCCAGCAAGAAACATTCTTAGTTATGTAGCACGAAGTGGAGATCCCAGGCAGACTGAAGAGCCACAGAAGCTCAGAGTTTAGTGTCAGTAAATCTCAGCCAGGTGGCTGGGGACACGTGGGCTGAGTCTGTGATGTACAGCCGACAGCCTGCCTCACGTTTCATTCCACTCTAGTAAAACTGAGCCCTGTGTAAACATTTTCCTGGACTTCAGGCCACAGGTAAGCAAGAAACAGATGAGCAGGTGAGACCGTGGCCAAAAAGGCAAGAGAAAGGCAAGGTGTGAAACCCAGAGTTCCAGAGAGGGATTGTTTCTGCCTGGGACTTAGGGTGTGGCAGGCCTGCAGGGGAGGAGAATCGTCTTTCCCACTGGGCTTGGTAGTGTGAGATGCAAGCCTAATGCTGCTGGCAGCCTTTTTGTCCCCACGAGGTGTGAACTGGCCTGAGAACACAGCAAACGGGCAGGGCCGAGGGACGTGAAGCATGATTCCTGATGACACCACGCACCCTAGCCCCCGAGTCCAGCTGGGCTCCATTGACCTTTCAGCTGTGTGAACCAGTGAGTTCCAGATTTTGCTCAAGCCGTTTCCAGTTGGGTTTTCTGTCACTTGAAATCGAGAGACTCGTACTTAAAGCAAGTGACGGCTTTTATCGAAGGGATCCTCCCTTCATAATCCTATTCGGAGGGATGACAGCACGAAGGCAAGACCTTCAGCACGGTAATTCTGTGAGTCTACATAGTCTAGAATTCCAGAGAAGGGTGGAGGGGCAGACAGGAGCCTGAGCCTCCCTCGCTCTCTGGCTGATACACCCTGTGTCTCAATCAGTCCTTCCACCTCCCTTCTCTGCCTTGGATCTGCTCAACTGGAAACCCAGGTCTATGTCTGAATGCTGTTATGTCTGCAACACTAAATGATGAACTTGGCCCCATCCTGCTGTTTTGCCGACGGATGAGAAAGCTCACACGCACGTACCCAGGGGTAAGGGCTGGCACTTCGGGTGTGGTGATGAGCGGTCGTGCAGATGTGTTCCAGAAGCATGCCGCTTTTGAGGAACTCCAGTGTGTTGAATTTCTCAGGTAGCGCTGGTTTGAGCTTGTTATTCATTATGCTGCAGTGCATAGTTTTACTCAGAGTCCTGTGCCATCCTGCTGAGCAGTTACAGAATCTAGAAAGTGCAGAGTAGTGAAGTTGACCGGGCGCCTGCCGGAAGAGCTGCACCTGCCCACCTGCTTCCGGCTGTCTGGTGCTGTTGACTCGACATGTCAAGGTCACCCGGGAGTCAGAGTCCGGCTGATGGGTGGTCGCAGGGAGTATCAGCCTAGCACAGCGCAAGGGCACAGCCCTTCTCAGGCCTGGCAGCTTTTTCAGCTTTTAAGGATGTGTTGGAGATGGGATTGATTGATTCTAAACAAAGGAGGGCAGAAGGCTTCAGCTTTTAAATCTGCATTGCCTCAAACCCTTTCACTGCAGGGCTCACACGTTCCTGGTGCAGGAGATTTTCTGGGCAGATGGAGGTATCTGCACAGTGAGGGTTCACTCCCCAGCACCAAGAACCCTGAGCCCTCTCGAAGGCCTTGCTGTGATCAGCCAACACGCAAAGTGCACGTTACTGGCCACGCCGTCCCCGTTGCCGACAGAGACATGGGAGGACCCATATGGGCTGTGGGGTGACCCCTCTGAGTCCTGGGGGACTAATGCATTTGAGGCTCTAGCTTAAGACTCACTCCTTACCATTGCAGTCATGGCATGGCAGGGGGCGCTCTTTAATCTTGTTACTGTCGACCGAAAACACGCACAACTGAAAAGTTGAGAATTATGTTTTATTCCGAGGACTTTCTGAGGACTTCTGCGTTTCTTGCTAATGCACCCTTAGAAGATATTAGTGTTGGGACAGGATCATTTTGGCCTCATTCCCTTACCACCCCTACACCTAGGAAGTATATACTATATTATAAAAGAATATTTTGCCAGAAAAATTAATGTAGGAAGCTTTCAGTATTAGTGATATCACCTGTCACTATAGGTCATACGATCCTTTTTGAAGGTTCTTGGTATTTGGTTTTATTGTTCCTTTTTTTGCCTTCTCCTCAGAGTTCATTCCCCAAGGGGCCCTACTGTCCTTCCATGCAGTGCCCCTAGCCCAGAGCCCTGAAGTCAGCCTCTCAGATGGCTCCAAAGAGGTAAGGGGGGAGCCAGGATATAGAGGAGTTTTTGCAAGAAAAACCAGGTAGTCGGAACATCAAAGGGTTACTGTTAATTAAAGCAAACCAGACATCTCAAGTGAAGGAATAGAGCGCTTCTCTCTATATGGGCAGATGCAGGAGTCTGGGCTCATTGAGATCGTTCCTTTGATCTGCACCTTAACTATCTAGGGCCAGTGTCGTGTCCTTTCCCATCCTGAGTCTCCTCAGGGTGCACGTTTGGGGGTGGCTGCAGTGGCTGAGAGCTTGGTGGTGGGCATCCTGTTTGCTTCCATCCTGAGTTCCCTCAGGGCGCACCGTCTGGGCGGCTGTAGTGTGATGGCTTGATGGCTGCCACATCCTTTGTCTACTGATACGGCAGGTGCCATTTTTCATTCACAAAACCCTGAGCGTATTTCCAAGGCTGGCTTCAGTCCCTCACTATTGAAAGCCAAGACCTGACCCAGACTTTGCATGTGGTTGCTGTTTCGGGCTTCATGATACTATTGGCTGATGAGTGAAATTAATGCATTATGTGAACATAGGAAGCCGTGCTCTTTCTTCCTTGCCGCTTTGGAAACATTCTGCTATCATCACTCCATAGGGTTTAGAATGCTCTTTCGTGTCTGGATTACTGAGTTTGCCTCTCTCTGTAAAGGCAATTAAGTAGACAGATGCTCCCCATCAAGCCTGTTTAAATGAAAAATGACCAATAATGGAAAAATAATCGCATACATGAGAATTAGAAAAAATATTACCCAATAAGAATAACGGCAATTTAATATATTATATTCCTTTTCTGATTTGTAATGTCTTACTAAGTTACATTTTAAAAAATTATTTGTTTTGGAGGTTGTGTGGTTGGAGGTTAATTTCCTAGAGACAGGGAAGGCTTTGGAGAGAGGTGTACTTTGAGGTTTGAGAGAAAGTTCTTAGTGGATTTTAAAGAAAATTGCATAGAAAATGAAAATTTAAAAACGATTAATTTTAAGAGCCGTCCAAACGTAATAGAACGCTAGCTTTCTAGCCAAAGTTATCATGGGCAAAGGAGAGCCACTTGGGAAGCCTTCCGAGGAGGTTTTCTTGTCATTGTCACACTGTCTGGGGGAAAAGCCGGGGCAGGTGGCAGACACTTGGAGGAGGAGAATGAACTCATTTTCTGTTGACTCTGGTCCCTGTGCTCCCAGAGCCAAGACTCAACACAATTTTAATATTTAAAATTAAATTTGAAAAACACTGTTAGAATAAAAAAAATACGATTTCTTTTTCCCCATAAAAAGTACTGTTGTGGTGATATCAAAACTCTTTTCTGTTCATCCATTGTCAATCATGATGACCCTGGGTAACAGGCCTGTTACAAGGTTAAAGTGACATCTTAGTTTTTTTAATTTTGTAGTAGACTGCCATAGAAAGGACTCTGTATTTTAATTTCCTACCAAAAGTGCTATGTTTTAGTTGCGATTTTATGCACTCAGAAAACTGAGGATCCGAAGGATTATGTGATTCTCTCCTTTACATCCCTCAATAATTTAATAAGTCATAATGAAATGCCCACGGTCGCGAGACCCCTCCACAAGACCACCAGAGACAAGAGTCAAAGCCAAACGGCAAGGGTCATTTATCGCAGGTTCGAACCTGGACCTCCGCGCACTCGTTGCCGGTGACGCTAAGAGGTCCCGATGGAGTTTAGTACAGCTCTTTTATAGACAGGTACAAACAAGCTCGGGACTTTCTGCGGGGCTTTCCAGGGGTGGGGAGTACTGATTGGCTAACTTTTAAACAAAGACACTAGTCACTGATTGGTTAACTTTTAAACAAAGACACTAGTCACCGTCTGATTGGTTGGATGGTTGCAAAAGGGGGTTCAGCAAGCATAGTTACAGAAGCGAGAGCGGCTGGTTAAGTTTCGGTTTCCTGAGGTTTTGTTTCTCAATTAGAAATACTTAAGATGGGGCCATAGTTACAAACAGTACAAACAGGAAGATGGATGCAATCCTAGCAGCGCTACGGCCTAACGGCAGGGCATCAATTCAGTCCTATTTCTACCAAAGTAGAGCATAGCCCTTCAATAAAGCAAGTGAGAAACAGAAGTCAGATTTATCAACGTAAAGTTGCAGTCTTATTCTTGGGGTTCCCCTGCCTTATTGTTTGTGTATTGTTTCCAGGCCGAATTATTTTGCATAGGGTACACCATCATTACAAGTGCAAACATGAGGGCTTCCCTGGTGGCGTAGTGGTTGAGAGTCTGCCTGCCGATGCAGGGGACACGGGTTCGTGACCCGGTCCGCGAGGATCCCACATGCCGCGGGGCGGCTGGGCCCGTGAGCCATGGCCGCTGAGCCTGCACGTCCGGAGCCTGTGCTCCGCAACGGGAGAGGCCACAGCAGTGAGAGGCCCGAGTACCGCAAAAAAAGAAAAAAAAAAAAAAGTGCAAACATGAGATGTCAAACCTGCATAAATACCTTTATTTATAATTTTAGTCAGTGTAACTGATTTGACCAGGTGCCACATGGTGATGGTAGAATTAGGAGCATCCTTTTAGTTGAACTTGATTTTGTAACAGATCTGAAGACTGAGTGCGGGTGAGGTACAATGTTATACTTTAGGAGTGAATAAAATAGCAAAGGAAAAGTGAAGTCCATCTCAGCGGAAAACAGAGCTGTTGTGATTTTAATAAGTGCCACATCCCTTGAGGACTAAACAGCACCGTGTCTTAACGGGCTTCATGTTCGGAGAACGTGTCTTCTCGAGTTGTGTCTCTCCTGACACAAGTGGCTGTGAAAACGGAAGGATCTAGATGTAACTCACCAGGGCTGCGCATGTCACTGCAAAATCCTGCAGTCCTGTTGCCAAGGGTGACGTTTCTTTTTGCTTTGTGCTCATCTTGATCCAAATTCTGTGCGTACCATTGGTAACTAATGAAAAAATAAACGTGTCTTCATCCCCAGGAGAAATAACACCCGGAACTCTAAATAAAACACTGTCAAACATTGGGCCTCTTTTTACCAGGAGGCTGTAGCACCCAGAAATCAAAACCTTGAATCAGTCATGTTAATCCTGGGGAAAAAACCAGCAACACCCTGGTCATTTAATCCTTACGAATCTGCTACAATCCTCTGCATCTCCATCTTTTCAGTTCCCCATCTGGCTGACTCTTTGCCCAACCACATGCAGCTAGATCTTTTTATTACTGTTTTTATTAGTTGCATTTGCAGAAAGAGAAGAAACACTTTTCACCCCCTAAATATTTATGACTTCCCAGTGAATGAATAGTTGGACTTCTTCTCCTGTATTTGGAGTGCTGGAGAGTCTTGGATTTTTCTGACTGAAACGGGAGAAGTGATCCTAATTTGTGATGCAAGCAAGTTAGGGTGAGAGATGAGAATCTCACACGAATGCATTGTAGTCACGGAATTCAGGCCTGCTATTAGCTATGGAGATTTTTTAAATTAAACTTTTTTTTTTTTAAAGCTAAGTATAGATTCACATGGAGTTGAAAGAAAGCATAAAAAGAGATCTCCCCACGTACTCTTTATCCAATTTACATGTGTTAACGTCTTGTAAAACGATCACCAGGATATTGATGTTGGTCCAGTCAAGGTACAGACCATGTCCATCCCCACAGAGACCTCTCCTGCTGCCCTTTGATAGTCACACACTCTTCCTTTCTGCCCTTCCCTCGTTCTTACCTCCTGTCAACCACGAATCGGTTCTCCAACTCTATAATTTTGTCATTGCAAGAGTTTTATATGAACAGAATCATATAGTGTTTAAACCTCCTGGGATTGGCTGTTTTCACTCACCGTAGTTCAGTGAAGATTCTTCCAGGTTGTTGTATGTCGGCAGTTTGCCCCGTTTAATTGCTAAGCAGTATCCCATAGTATGGAAACCACAGTCTGTTTAACAACTCACCCACTAAGGGACATCTGGGTTGCTTCCAGTTTTGGGCTATTATGAATAAAGCTGCCAGGGACATTTGTCTATGGGTTTTTGGGTGAACATAAGTCTTCACTTCTCTGGCATAATTGCCCAGGAATATAATTGCTGGGTCCCATGGTAGTTTTCTTAAAGAAACTGCCGAACTTTTTTCAGAGGAGTGACACCATTGTACATCCCCAGCAGCAATGCGTAAGGATCTAGTCTCTCCATATCCTTGCAAGTATATTGATGTTTTCACTATTTTATACTTTAGCCATTCTGATGGGTGTATAGTGATATCTCCCTGTGGTTTTAATCTTCATCTCCCTAATGACTTATGACATAGAACAGCTTTTTCTGAGCTTATTTGCCATCAGTATGTCCTCTTCAGGGAAATGTTTGTTCACATCTTTGCTCACTTTCTAATTGGATTCTTTGTGGGTTTTTTGTTTGTTTGGTTTTGGTTTTCTTACTGCTGAGTTTTGAGGGATTTTTATATATTCTAGATACTAGCACTTTGTTGGATATGCGGTTTGCAAATATTTTCTCTCAGTCTGTACCTGGTCTTTTCATCCTTTTAACAGAGTATTTTACAAGGCAAACGTTTTTAAAAAGACGTTCTTGTCAAATGCACATGGACAGTTCTCCAGAATAAACCATGTGTTAGGCCATAAAACAAACCTCAATAAATTTAAAAGGATTGAAATCATGCCACATATGTTCTTCAGCTACAATGGAATGAAATCGGAAATTAGCAGCAAGAGGAAATCTGGAAAGTTCCCAAAGAAGTATAAAGTAAAGCTACTTAAACAACCAATGGGTCAAAAAACAAATCACAAGAGAAAATAAAAATATTTTGTGATGAATGAAAATGAAAACATAATATATTAAAACTTACGGTATGTAGCAAAAGCAGTGCTCAGAGGGAAATTCATAGCTGTAAATGCCTAAATTAAAAAATAAGAAAAATCTCAAATCAATAAATTAGTCTTCCATGTTAAGGAACTAGAAAAAGAAGAGCAAACTAAACCAAAGCAAGCAGACAGATGGAAATAGTAAAGATTAAAATGGAGAGAAATGAAATAGATAATAGAAAATCAATAGAAATAATAAATTACACCAAAAGTTGATTCTTTGAAAAGATTGACAAAATTGACAGGCCTTTACCAAGAATGACCAAGAAAAAAAGAGAGAAGACTCAAATTACTAAAATCACGGAAGTGGGGACATTACTAGCAACATTACATAATTGAAAGAGAATTCTATGAACTACCGTGTACCAACAAATTAGATAACCTAGCTGAACTGGAGGAATTCATAGAAACACACACCCTACCAAAACTGACTGAAAAAGAAATGGAAAATCTGAATAGACCTATAACAAGTAAAGGGAATTAATTGGTAATCAAAAAACTCCTAACAAAGAAAAGCCCAGGGTGAGTTGGCTTCCCTCTGGAATTCTGTAAAATGTTTTATTTTATTTATTTATTTATTTCTTGCGTTACGTGGGCCTCTCACTGTTGTGGCCTCTCCCGTTGTGGAGCACAGCCTCCGGACGCGCAGGCTCAGCGGCCATGGCTCATGGGCCCAGCCGCTCGGCGGCATGTGGGATCCTCCCGGACCGGGGCACGAACCCGTGTCCCCTGCATCGGCAGGCAGACTCTCAACCACTGCACCACCAGGGAAGCCTGTAAAATGTTTAAAGAAGAATTCACATCAGTCCTTCTCAAATCTCCCAAAAAAGAGTGGAGGAAGGAATAGTTCCTAAATCATTCTGTGGGTCCAGTATTACCCTGATACCAAAGGCAGACAAAGTCATCACAAGCAAAGAAAACCTTAGACCAATATCCCTTATGAATATAAATGGAAAAATCATCAAAAAATACCAACCCGGATGAAACTTGTGTATATATTCAACTTAAAAGGTGACAGTGTCCTTCTTTAGTGTCTGGCTGCCTTCTCGATGTTCAGATTTCTCTAATGCTGCCTGCAGCATGAAGAGAACTGCTGCAGGAAGGGGGACCCCTTCCAGGGCCAGTGAGTGGGCTCTTGTCTAACAGTCAGAAATGTGTCCGAGGAGACACACATGCTGACAAAGCAAGAGACTCTATTGGGAAGGGGCGCCTGGGCGCAGAGCAGCAGCGCAAGGGAACCCAGGAGGACTGCTCTGCCACGTGGCTCGCAGTCTCGGGCTTTATGGTGATGGGGTTAGTTTCCGGGTTGCCTCTGGTCCATCATCTTGATTGGCCCACATCTGGTCTGACTCGGGGTCCTTCCTCGTGACGCGCGCATCTCTCAGCCAAGATGGATACCGGCACAAAGGGTTCTGGGAGGTTGGCAGGACATATGGGCTGGTGTCTCCTCCCTCCTTTTGACCTTTCCTGAATTCTCCTGGTTGGTGGTGGCTTGTTAGTTCCTAGTTCCTCACCAGGACTTCCTGTTGTAAGAGAACTCATGCCAGTGGCTACTCTGGTGCCTGGCCAGGGCGGGCGGGTTCAGTCCATGGTCCCCCTCCCAGAACAACAGTCCATCCATCCTGGCTTTGCTGTATCAACAGGCATTCCAGCCAGTCGCACTTCCCCATCAGAAATGGGAATACTTCTCCCATAAATTGTCTGTGTGTGCTGACAAACTGGAACCTGAAGCAGTAGAATTAAGTAAATTACTGTTAAATTATTTAAGCTCCTCAGATGAGGCCACATAAGAGAGAAGGTGCTGGATTTAGACTAGGGAGGGAAAGCTTGAAGGGAGGGAACCAGCCCTGCCGTATTAACATAAGAAAGGGATGCTTTGAGTAAGTCAGTTTCTCTGGGAAGACCAATGATATTACTAGACTCTCGGCCTGTGGTGCTCAGGACAGCGTGGCCTAGCAATGAGCCTTGGCTTTGCCAGGCAGGGGCTGAGAGCACACACCGCAGACGCCCACCTGACCACACCAGCATTCTGTACTTCCCCTGAGATTGTGGAATGAGTCGGGAGCCCGCTTCTTCTCCCTGAGCAGCAGAACTGATGTTCATGCAATAGGAGCGTGAAGGCAGAAATCCAATTACTGAGCTAATTAGCACCTTTGAGTGGTAAGCACCACATTTACAGGAGGAAAGCACTGGAGATAAGCTCAGAATACCCAGTATCATTGACAGTTGGCCTTCTTAGTCTGGTGGCTGAGCCAGAGGCCCTGGGGCACACAGGCAGCCTAGCTTAGTTACCGCTGAGAAGTTTAGCACTCTGCAGCCAAAGCCTTTTGCAGAGATAGCCTAACAGTTAGCATAGCTTTAGAAGGTGTTTTAATTCCATAAGGAGTTTGGTAAATGGCTTTCTTTTGGCGCAGTCCCACTTTAAAAATTGTTTATTCTGCTGCTGAAAATTCCATTTGTCCTCGGTCTTAAGGTGAAATTAAAATTCCATTTAGGGACTAACTATGCCGACATGGGATTCCAGCCTTCATTAGAAAGAATTTTGTTGTTTGCTTTATTTTCTGCCACCCCAGGCTCTTTTATTTTCAAAGCCCGTCTGAGGGGATTTGCAAGGAAACTGAAGCAGTAATAGAACATTGTGCTGGGGTTAATGGCCTTTTTGAGCTGTAACAGAATATTCCTCCTTTCCAACCCATCTGTAGAGTCTGTTTTACAAAACTCAAATAGGATCCTGCCTAGATGGTTCTCAAATATCTGAGACATAGGAGGAAATGAGAATACTTTTTTTTTTCTGAAGACAAACTTTCTTATTTATTTAAAATACAGATGCATCTAAGCATCTTTTTAATCTGCTCTGATTCCCAAGAGACAAGTTCACGACTAAGCACTAAAAAGTGCTCGTCATTTAGTTAATCGCACTCAGTATGTCAACAATCACATTGAAATGTCATCTAGAAGCAGTCTCCTTTTTTCTTAGCAGGTGTTATCAGAGAAAAACACTTCAGAAGCAGTATTATCTTTGACTATTCATTTATTTTGTCAACAAATGGAGTGACTGCTGTGTGCCAGATGTCAGCAAAATGGTACCTCACGGTCCTTAGGGTCTGATGTAAGAGGCAGGTGTAATCAAATTATCATGTGAGAAATGGAATATTGCTGAGTATTTGGGTCTACTTTTCAAATTAATAAATGCAATATTCTTTAAAAAAAAAAAAAAAAGAAAGAAAAGGAAGTGGAATATTTCCTGCCATGTCAGTAAACAAAGGATGTCACAGTCACCAGCAATTGATGGTGAGCTGGTGAGCCCTGAGGGAACTCAGGAAGGAAAAGAATACCTGCCATCTAGCAGCCATCAGACCGCAGCCTTTCCCTACAGTGAGCCCTGAGGAAACTCAGGATGTGAAAACACAGGATACTGGCCCGAGATAGCTGAGGTACACATCAAAGGAATGATTTCAGTGAGCCCAGGCTCTAGCATCTGCCCATACACAGAAAAGTGCTAAATTCCTTAACTTGAGATACCTGGTTTTCTTTAATTAGCAATATGTCGTTCAGACTACCTGCCCTTTGTTGCAAAACTTCTATCTATCCTGGCTACCCCCTCACCTCCTCGGAGCGGTCGGTCGCTTGGGTTTACTTGAGATGCTGCCTCCCTGGCTTGAATTCCTAGAAATTCCCCCCAAATAAAACATAACTTTGAACTTTTAGGTTGTGAATATATATATATTTTTAGTTGACACACACAAAGATGTGTATGATGTAGAGTGAAGGCTCCAGAGGCCGCCCACCTGGGTCCAGATCTCGGCTAGACCACTCACGAGCTCCGTGACTTTGGACATTTAATCCACGGTGCCTCAGGTTCTTGCTCTGTGAGAACAGGTATATTCACCTAAGAAGGTGGTTGTGAAGATGTAATGAGTTAATACAGGTGAAGTGCTTACATGAGTAAGTGCTACATAAATGTTAACGGTCAGCTTTAGCGGTAATATTAACTGTGACACGTGCTCCAAAGGAGAGGTATGAAGGTGCACACAACACGTGAATCTCACCCAAAGCAGGTGCCAGGAAGGCTTCCCTGAGAAGGTGATACTTAGCTGGACGGGAAAGATTAGAGGAGTCAACAAGGAAAAGTGGGTGGAGCTGGAAAGGAAGTCCTCCAAATAGAGGACACAGCAGGTGTAAAGGATGCAGGGGAGGGAGGGAGGGAGAAGGAGGTCAGGGCGTGTTGAAGGCGCGGAAAAAGAAAGCCAGGGTGGTTGGAGCACAGAAAGCAAAGGGCAGAGGGATGGCAAAGTCAGGGGCCAGACGTGGTAAAGATCGGACCCTCATTATGTTCAAACTTGTATGGTTTAACCATATGAAATTGCCATTTTTGCAGGTCATAAACAGTTGAATATCATCAACTTCATGTGGTTGACGTCAGTTTCACATTTCATCCTTCAAAGGATGACGAGACCACCACTCAATGTCTGAAATAAGTCAAAGCTGGTCCGGCACAGTCCCCAAGCAGAGCAGACTGTTGCACTGATAAAGGGTTTTCAGGACATCTGAAGGTCAAGGGCCGGTGAATTTTACAGACATAAGTGGGCTGATACCCTCTGCAGGGCAGTCACTTGGGGAGTGACTGTTGACCCCTGAGAGGTCTGGACTGAGTCTGTCCCTCACCAGCTGACTTTCAGAAGCAAGGGGCCACCATGGGCTGGCTGGCTTGCTTACCAAAGCTGTAAGTTGAGGTGGGTTGTCATAACTGCAAAGGTTTAAAACTGGTTCTGGCGGCCACTGGTTACCATGGCTACAGACAATCCACCTTTTCCTGAGCTTGTGAGAGCTGTTTTTATTCTTGTGGTTCAGCCTAAGATCTGTAAGAATGGGCCCAACTCTTGAAAGCAAGTAGTGGAGACATAGACTACTAATCGTGAATTTTCTGGAATCAATTTGAAAAGAAAGATAGCTATGTGTGCACTGCTCTGAAGTTCTGAAGGTGAGTGACAGTCCATTGGCAGTTCAAACGCTTGCTTTCATTTTGTGGACCGGGTGCTCAAAACTGATAAGATTGAAGGCCAATCTCCCATATCCTAAGTGCTAGTTATCTCTTCCCTCTGTATTTTTCCCTCCCTTCCAACCCCTCCTTCTTCCGACAGCCTTGTCAAAGTGGAGCAAACACCCTAATACGTGAGCTCCATCTCCCCTGCATTTCCCACTCACACAGCTGATTCTGTGAGCCAACTGTCATTTGGAGGGATCTAATCAGGACCTCTTCCCCTTTTGTGGCCCCCTTCTAGTACAAGACGCATGGATAATTCCAACACAAGACTGGTGGTCCAAATTGAAAAGGATCCAGGTAAGAGGATGTCTTCCTTCTCTCTTTTTATTTATTTATTTTGTTGTGTAGGTGGATTCCTTCAATCCAAAAAGGGGAATTAAGTACTCACTATTTTTTAATCATTGTGGAGACAATGCATGCTGACGGTAAAAATAAAACTGTGCAAATAGAACTGATCAAGTATCCTGATTTGGTTTAGAAATGCATTCCTCCATTATTTAGAAATGATTAGATATCTTTTCAGTATCGAATGACCCTGTTAATACATTTTAGTTTGTGTATGCTAAACGTCGAATATAGACAATAAACCTTGGTATTAGTCTTCTGGCAAAATTTGTTTTTGAAAAATGTCAGCGTTATGATGTCCTTAAAGGCAAGCAATTCCAGGATCCAGGATCCAGAAGTCTTCAGAAACTTTGTACCACATTAAGCTATGGAAAGATTTACCTGCCAGAAAAGTACTTTTTTCTTCCGGTAATCTATTTCACTTTTAACCATCCGACCTCTTTTTTCCTCATATCAGTATGCAAATTTCAACTATTCTGTATTTTTATCCACCTCACTCTCTCTCTCCCTTGGGCCAAAAATGTTGTCTAGGAAGAATTGTGTCATGCTTATTAGCTATGTTTGAATTGCGTATACATAATTAGTTTGAAATCATAATTTGGAACTTGAAAATACCTGAAGAGACAGGTTTATTTTTTTGTTTAACTTTACGTCAGCCCAACTTTCAGGGGGCATGGGTTGGGGTATTAAGTATCTCTAATGTGGATCCGTGGGACTCTGTAACTTTGCTGGGCCATTGATATTAGGCATACGGACAGTTTCATAAGTGCATTGCACCTTTAGTTCATAATTTTGTCTCATTTTAATCTAATTATACAGATGTGTGGTCATGGTGTTCTAAGCTCTCCACTTTTAGTGGTATAAGTTCTTTTGTTTTATTCGAATGTCAAACAGTTTGAACAGTTAAGCAAAAGTTAATTCTCTCATTCAGGCCTTTCCTTTAAAAGTGCTCGAGACTCAAAGTAATCTCTGATTCGTGTCTCAGGATACATGCTGGTTCATCATAGAAAATGAATATCATGGCAGGTCAGGAAGGCTTCATCTGCATAGAAAGTTAAGCATACTGATACTTTATTAGGCAACATGACCTGACTCAGTCCACAGGACAGTTCATTTATTTCCGTTGATCATGATTAGGTTATAAATGCACTAATTTCAATTCAGCTTTTAACTGGCATGAATGCCTAGCAATGATGTCCATAGTTTGATAGTGTTATTTTGTAGATTTCTTAGCGGTGGATCAGTGATCTTCCTTATGCGGATGCACTTGGGGCCACTCTGCACCTTCCTGCACCTCCATTCACGCTCTGGTTCCCAAGGGTACAGAGCAGGGAAGCTCCGTTCAGATCTCTAGGCTTTATCTCGAACTTCCCTGAACCTCTGTCTCTACTCCAATAGCTGGAAGGGGTCCTTGAGCTTTGCTTTAGGCCTTTTCTCTTTGGGGCAACTCTATGCTCCTCTGACTTTCCAGAGCCAGAATTTACTCCCCAAAGAAGAGATGCTCTTAAAATAAAAGCACTGATGGCAAACTTTCCTCCTAGCCCCTCCCAGCACTTCTAACACCCCCAAGACCACAGACCAGGAGGACTTCCCAGTTTACCCATTCTTCTCAGAAAAGGTTCTATCCTTCGTCGTGAGAGATCTGACAGAGGAAATAAAAGGAGTCTGGGCCCAGCAAGGAGATGACAAGAAATGCACTACAAAGCCCCAGTTTCATGCCCCTGAAACACACTAGCCTTCCACTGGGAAGCAGGGCAATCGGTCACTCCATCTCCTTTGCTGTATCCTTCCTCCTTCTTGGGGTCCTGACCCACCCAATTCGAATGGCTAAGGTTTAAACAAACAAGCAACAGTTGACAATACCAAGTCCTGGCCAGGATGCGGAACAGCTAGAATTCTCAGTCCCTGTGACGGGGCTGCAGAACAGTCCAGCCACTTTGGAGAACAGCAGTGCCACTCCTAGGGGTTGACTCAAGCGCAATGAAAGCGTGTTCACATAAACTTCTCTTCATGAGTGTTGTGTGTGGCTTTACTCATCATCACCAACACTGGAAACAACCCAAAGGTCCTTGAGCTGTTGAATGGATAAGCAAACTGTAGTAGCTGCATACAGAAGAAACAGAACAGACTGCTGCTGTATACCACAGTATGGATGAAACACAAATGCATCATTCTAAGTGGTGGTTACGGGACTAGAAGCATATGTCAAGACTCATAGGATTGGACGCTAAAAAGGGTGAATTTTACTCTCTATAAGTTATTCCTCAATAAGTCTGAGTTTGATATACATATATAACTTAAAAACAATAAATTGCCTCAATATATAATAATTTATATCTATGTATATAATATATAAAATATGGGTTTGTATATATATAGATTTGTGTATAATATATAATATTACATATAGATTTGTATATAATATATAATACTAGTAATGGTTATGAATATTGTTGAACATATGTATATATACTGTTTATTTTCTGTATATAATATATAATACTAGCAATAATTATTTATATTGTAGAATATATGTATGTATGTATATATATGTGTGTGTGTATACACACACACACACACACACACACACACACACAGTTTATTATCTGTAAATTATATCTCAGTGAAACCCTGGAGTCACTCGATGGGAATGTTCTCAGAGGCAAAATTTCTCTTAATGAAGCTGTATCATCTATGGTGTTATCTATCATTCAACAGATAGTTAGTGATTCCCTACTACGTGTTAGGAATTCTGCCAGTATTGGGATACAAAAATAAGCATATTCAGTCTTCCTTCACTGTTGGGTGCATTGGAGAAATCGAATGTTAATCAAATAACCATACAAAAAAACAGAAGTCAAATTCCAACTGTGACAAGTGCTTCAAAGCAGAGGGTCACAGTCCTGACAGCCTGTAACAGGGGACTTGGCCTGGCGAGGTGGTCAGTGAAGGCTTCCCTGAGGTGGCCGTCGAGTGGAGGTCTGAAGAATCGTAGCGGTAATAAGCCAGAGAGCAATGGAAGGAAAACCCAGGCAGAAAGATCAGTGTCTGCAAAGGCCTGGGGTGGGCGGGGGCCTGTGAGTCACTCAACTGAGAGAAGTTCTGTGTTGCTGAGCATGAAGGAGGAGGAAGGGGTTAGTGGGAGGTGAGGATGGAGAGTGAAGTGGGGAGCAGACCGCACGGCGCCCCTGGTGTGACCGTCCACGCTGGGTTGATCAGGGCTGTCCTAGCTTCTTCCTATGAAGGATAACTTATGGGACCCTATTACAGGCGATGTTATAAAGTCGTCTCTATCTTAAGAGCCCTGAGAAACCACTTTGAATCCTGGGCTGGGGGGTCCTGGACGGCACCTTCCCCTTTTCCGTCTGGAAAGCTTGTTCTGGCTTTGAGGTAGAGAATCGATGAGGGAGCAGGTCCCAGTGAAGATGCATAGGTGAGTCACATGACCACTGTGGTCATCTACTTGAGAAATCATGGAGCTTGGAATAGGGTAGGGGTAATGGGAATGGAGAAAAGTAGGAAGATGCAAAAAAATACTTGAAGAAAGTAAAATTGAGAGGCTTGGGTGGGAAGGAGTGGGAAGAAAGATTCCTAGGTTGTGGCCGACTGGATGGTGGTGCTGTTGGCTGAGGTGGAGAGCGGACGTGGGGACCTGACCTGGACCACTGCAGGGGGAAGCATCTGAAACATACAAGAGATAGGTCCACGAGGAAGTAGACGGGTCAAGAGCCCAGGCCAGAGATCTCAGCTGGAGGTAGGAATTTGTCAGGTGTCTCGTTTAGACAGGAACTCAATCCATTTGTGCAGATGACATTGACCAGAAAGAGTATAGCGGGAAGAAATAGGAGGGTGTCACCACCCTGACGGGCGAAGTGTCTGAAGATCTGATTCACCCCTAGTCAAGGGACAGCTCCCTGTCTCCCAGGTCAAGCACGTTGGAGTCGGACTCACTGGGCATATTATTTCTCGTCCTGTCTTCAGGGAGCGATGGCAACAACCTCAATTCCATCTTTTACGAACACTTGACAAGGGCCCTCCAGGAGTCCCTCTGTGGAGACCTCGTCCTTGGCCGATGGGGTAACTACAGCTCTGGAGATTGCTTTATATTGGCTTCAGACTACCTCAATGCTTTCGTTCACCTGATTGAAATTGGCAACGGTCTTGTCACCTTTCAACTTCGGGGACTGGAATTCCGAGGTAAGAATCTCTTTACTGTCGAGGTTGTCGGCAGTTAGTCATTTGAGTTAATTACCGTGCGAAGCTTTAATAAGAAATCACCCTTAAAAAGGAAGAATGGAACGCCTGCCCTACAGGATGAGAATTAGGGAACTTGCTACCATCACTTTGTTCCATGTATTTGGATATAACTAAACCCCAGTCATCTGAGGTAATAATAAGGTGAAACGTCTGGTGTAAACCTTCAGAGTTGCAAGTCAGGGTTTTGGTTTCATTCCTTCTGGGAAAAACTCAGAAGCAATAAGCGGGTGTGGACCACATGGAACCTGGTTCCTTGGGTTACGAGTGTCATGGTCTATTGTGGGTAAGTCATTTAGTGTCTCTTAGCTTTTTTTTTTTATCATCTGTAAAATGATAATAAGAATGGCTGCCTCATAAAGTCGTTGTGTGATTTAAATGAGATCGCGTACGAGCAGGCACTACACGAATGCTTACTGCCCTGTGGTGACTGAGTTGGCCTGAATCTGGGAAGTGTGACTCTGGTTTTTCCATGAATCAGACGCTGCAGTTGTGTCGCGATCACGCAGGGATCAGCGTCACAGATGTACTCATGGGCCCGTCTCCTGGGTTCTTTGTTTATCCTTGATTCATACACGCCTTTCTCCAATACAGCCCTCCCTCTGTGTCAGGCAATGTTCTAATGCTGGGGATGCAATGGGCACGTGACCTTGAGTGTTACCCTCACGACGTGGAAAATGAACAAGTAGACAAATGAGCAAAGCAGTCACAGCTTGCAGAAAAGGTATAAGGAGGTGAATAAGGGTCTGTGACCGAAATCACTGCAGAGGGCGAGGAAGTGGTACATGAGATGGGATCGTCAGGGAAGGATCCTGAGGAGAACAGGAAGAAGAATGTTCTAGGCCCAGAACTGGGAACTGCTGAATATCTGAGTCAGGAGCAACTGGGGAGGAATGACCTGACCAGAGAGGGTGGGAGGCCGGGTCATGGGGGCCTCCTGGCCAGGGGGAAGGGCTGCATTTTTCTTCTGTGCACAGTGGGGAGCCATGGAGGGTTCTGACCTAGTTTGCACCTGAAGAGCTCGTTCTGGTAGCCGTGCAGAGAGGGTGCCAGAGGGGGCGAAAGCAAAAAAGGGGGGGGACCGCCTAGGAGTGTCCTGTAGTCACCCCAGCAGGAGAAGATGCTGGAGGCACAGACATGCTAGGAGGCTCGGAGGTGGACGGGCCCATGTGTTGGGGTGAGGGAAGCCGGAGTGCTCAGGCTGCTCCCCGCTTTCTAGGTTGAGTGCCTGGTGGACAGGGGTGCGTTTACTGAAGCTGGGAAGCCTGAACGAGGAGCAACACTTTTGCATTTGAGGATGCAGCCAACAGCTCCATTTTGGGTACTTTCAAATGCGCTTGATTCATCCACGTGAATACGTCAGGTAGCTAGTTGGGCGTAAGGGTCTAATATTCACTTGGGAGACGTTTATTCAGCACTGCTAGTACTGCTAGTATGTCAAGCACTGGCTTAGGCGCTTCGAGTACAGAAGTGAAGGCCCCGCCTTAAGGAGCTTGGAGCCTCGTTGCAAGGCAGACACGCGATGGGCAGTTAAGGCTCAGCGAGGTGAGTGGTAAGGTGGCACTGTACATGGGATGCTTGGGGGCCAGGGAAGGGGCACTGCAATCGGACGGGAGTCTGGTCAGCTCGACAGAGGAGGGAACAGCTGGTGTCATGACAAAGAGGCACGAAGGAGCCAGATGCAGTTTCCAGGTGGTTTGGGAAGAAGGGGTCACAGAAAATGCTAGAAGGGTAAACAGGAGTCAGGTCATGGCCATCCAGAACCTCACGGTGACTAAAGGACACCTTTCACCCAAGAGCAATTAGCCATTTCTTCACTTTTTAAAAACGATTACCTGAGAGGGTCCTTGTGCATCCTTAGAAATTCTAGGAATCTAATTTAGGGAGATTATTTTGGAAAAGGTTTTTGGGCTGAGGGAGTAATGATCAGATTGTACAGAAAAGAGAGGCAATGTTTCCCCGGCATTTTGCACAAGTGCCAGAAAATGCCACGGAAGGTGGTGGAAATTAAGTGTCTCTGGTGCAGTAATGTAATAGAATTGCCTATTTTGACAGCTTCCTGTTTTTCCCGAAATTCAAAGGAAGAAGTTCTAAGGTCTGCTGAGTTAAATCTGAGTTATTGTTATAGCACAAGTTCTGTGTGGCTTACAGCTTTTTTCGCAAGTTAACCCATCTTTGAATCGAAGGGGCTCAAAGTTAATTAGACTCTAGAAGTCGGCCAGCCCCTCATCACCAACAGGGGTTCTTTTTTTTTTGCGGTACACGGGCCTCTCACTGTTGTGGCCTCTCCCATTGCGGAGCACAGGCTCCGGACGGGAAGGCTCAGCAGCCATGGCTCACGGGCCCAGCCGCTCCGCGGCATGTGGGATCTTCCTGGACTGGGGCACGAACCTGTGTCCCCTGCATCGGCAGGTGGACTCTCAACCACTGCGCCACCAGGGAAGCCCAACAGGGGTTCTTTTAAAAAACGTTTTTTTTTAATTGATGTATAGTTGATTTACAATGTTATGCTAATTTCTGCTGTACAGTAAAATGACTCAATAATACACACATATACATTCTTTTTTATATTCTTTTCCATTATGCTTTATCCCAGGAGATTGAATATAGTTCCCTCTGCTATACAGAAGGACCTTGTTGTCCATCCATTCTCTATGTAATAGTTTGCATCTACTAACCCCAAACTCCTCATCCGTCCCTCTCCCTCCCCCCTCCCCCTTGGCAATCACAAGTCTGTTCTCTATGTCTGTGAGTCTGTTTCTGTTTGATAGGTAAGTTCACTCATGCCATATTTTAGATTCCACATATAAGTGATATCGTATGCTATTTGTCTTTCTCTGTCTGACTTACTTCACTTAGTATGATAATCTCCAGGTCCATCCATGTTGCTGTAAATGACGTTATTTCTTTCTTTTTATGGCTGAGTAATATTCCATCGTGTATATGTACCACATCTTCTTTATCCATTCATCTGTCGATGGACATTTAGGTTGTTTCCATGTCTTGGCTGTTGTGAATAGTGCTGCTGTGGACATTGGGGTGCATGTGTCTTTTTGAATTATAGTTTTGTCCGGATACATGCCCAGGAGTGAGATTGCTGGATCATATGGTAGCTCTACTTTTAGTTTTTTAAGGAATCTCCATACAGTTTTCCATAGTGGCTGTACCAATTTATATTCCCACCAATAGAGTAGGGGTTTTTAATCTACCACAGCGAATGTTTTGGTCTCACCTCATACGAATTGTTTTCTTTTTTGACTTAACCATTCACGTCTAGGGCTGGCTACCAGCCCTGGCCCCTTTGTGCGCTCAGCCTCCAATGGGCGGGATGAGGCATCTTCACAGCTAGGTGGTCTCCGGGCTCCAAAGGGGGGAACACAAACACTGCAAGGCCTCTTAAGGCCCAGCCTCCAGGACAGGCACCAAGTCACCCCTACCATCTTTCTTCGACCCCAGCCAATCCCAAATACAGCTCAGATTCAGGTGGTAGAAAAGGGGCCCTGTCACACTGCACGAGTCACTGGGGGCCAATCTTATAACATACCAGACTCCAGAAACGTCACTGGGTGAAATATGGAAGGAAGCTGGGGACCAACATAGATGTGTTGGGCATAAGACAGAGGCAGTGATCATGTAAAGTCATTGCCCAGGAATGACGTCTTGAGAAAAAAAGCCAGCTAGCCTGCCCCGATGCCCCTCACTCTTGTACAATACCTTTTCTTTGACCTAGTTCTGCTGGAGTTTGGAACACAGGGCTATTGAGAGGTCATATACCTTGACGAAATCTAAATTATGCTTTTGTTGCAGGAAGAAACCAGTTGACCTAAAAAGCCCGTTCTGTTTTCTATCTCTTTGCAGCATCCAGTACCGTATTCCCAGGGAAGATCTTATTTTCTTCTTCCTCTTTGGGTATTTCCACAAGATATATTTTTAGGACTTCACTTTTCTTTCTGTTTTCCCATTTTCCCAAATAGCAGGCTTTATTTTGGTCAAATTTTCACCTCCTTCAGCACAACCTGGGGCAGTCAAAATACAAATGCGTTAGACCTCTCTCCTGAAGCGTACCAAAGCCACCAGTGAACAGATGAGCTGCTCCCAGCACAAGTCAACTCTGACTCAGGAAGTGAACCGTACACCCTAGAGGAAGCGTCCACACGGCCGGGGGCAAGAACGTGCATCCATCTTTCACTGAAAGGGGATGCATTTGTATCCATAGGAGTTTTTAGTTGCAAATGACAGAAATCATCTCTGGCTAACTGAAGCAGGAGAAGGGTTTATTGGAAGCTATTACACAGGGCACAGACTCGCTGAGATGGCTGGGGAAGCAGGTTGGTGGCTATCACGCGAGAGCCTGAAATCACACGGCAGCGCTGAGCCTGTGAAGGGGTTGCACGTCAGCTGGTGGAGCCAGCACTACCCTCACATCACTGACGTCATGACCCTGGATATTGGATGCTACTGCTGTTATCACTTCTGCCCCCAAAACAGGATGAGTGGCCTCTGCCACCACCTCCCCTTCCAGAACGCTTTCCACGTGAGCCCTGCTTCTTTGTGTCACTAGCTCATGCGTCCACATCTGGTGTGGGTGTGTCTGACGGATAAGATGCTGAGATCGCACGCATGTGCTCTAGATGCAAAGGAGAGGAGGACAGAGAGGCTCTGACTTTTCAGTTCCTGTAGCAGGAGGTGACGACTCCCTCTCGCCGAGACTTATAACATGGGTACATTCGTTGCTGTCCTGCTAGTTGCTGTAATAGTTGAGTCCCAGATCTCAGGGGCTGACACAATAGATGTTTATTTTGCATTCACATAGAGTCCGATCAGTGAGAGGAGGTGGTGGGGTGAGGGGCTGGTACCATTCCACGCTGCCAGGGATCTTGGGCAGAAGAAGTTCTGCCTGTTCCCTAGAGCACGGCTTTCGGGGTCACCCTGGGCTTCGGTGTCAAGCTGGCAGAGAGTGGAAGATTGCGTGAAAGATTGTTATGGGCCAGTTCTGAACCTGGGATGCATCATTCGCTCTTAAATTCTGTTGTCCAGAATTGACATGACTATTGCGTTGGCCGAAAAGTTCCAAAACATCTTATGGAAAAACCCGAACCAACTTTTAGGCCAACCCAATGTAAGAGAAATGTTGTCTAGCTGAGTACCCAGGAGGAGAAGTAAAAAGGTTTGGTGAACAGTTAGCTGGTCTCCGGCACTGTGGGTAGTTTCCAAACAGAATAGGGGTTCAGATCCTGGGTAGCCCAAAAGATTGATCAGGGTTCACGGCACATCCTATTTCCACTGGATGGTACTATAGTGAATGATTGATACCAGTTCAAATCAAGAATACAAGCAAAGAAGCCACGCTCTCTTCTCCTCCTTTTGGCCTGTGCATCCCGGAATAGAAATACAATTTTTTGTTGCTGAGCGTGTAATGAAACAGGACTGTACAGCTGCTCTTGGGCTTATGAGTATCCCTCGCGTTTACCCAGCCAGAGAGCCCTGAAGGAAACCATTCAAGAGTTGGCTTTAAATCTAAGTCGAGGAAACGGATAATGCACTTTAGAAGGTCCACAGTGTGAGGGGCACCAAGTTCAAGCCTTTGCAAAAGAAACGGAACCCGTTGGATTGGAAAACGCATTTAACCATAATCTGAGTAGGTGGGCACAGAAAGAAGGGCAAGTGAGAACTGATTATCTGTTCAGTCCATGTCTGTTCTCTGTTAGTCACCCAGGTGACCTAGGTGGATGGCTTATTTCTCTAAAAGAGGAGACACATGAATGAGGAGGACAGAGCTGCCATCAAGAGCAGTCAGGCAACTTGAATACTGTCTTTAGAACCGAAGAAGAGAAGAACCAAGCATAGGAGCAAAAATAAGGGCATTGCAGGGAATCCTTTGTGACATACAAAGCGCTCTCTCACCTGTGCAGGTGACCTCTACCCTCAGAACGGCCATAATCCCAACGCATCCTCCCCTTTAACTAATGGGGAAAATCCAGGCTCCCGGAGATGAATTCTTATCCGAGGCTCACAGCTACTTAGTGGTAGAGTTGGGCAAACCCACACGACTCTCTTAACTTCTCTTTCTACCTGACCATTTCCTGTTTTTACATTCTTCCTTTCGGGTATTTGTTTGAAATTTGCACTGTGGTGTTCATTCAGTTTACTAAACACTAAGTAACTGGGGTATAATGCCTTCAATCACTTGTATAGCCTTGCAAAAGTTCCATATCATTTTCCCAGTTGCACAGAAAACGCCACTTTAGGTCAGGATGTTCAACTGGGCACACACGCGACTTGGCTTCTCAGAGTGTCAGTTCCTTCATCAAAGCCTCGGTGTGATTATAAGTTCTTTCCAGCTCTGACGGCCCATCAGTCCAGGAGATATAAAATGCTTCCACCATATCATGACTGGGGGAAAGTTGAACTTCTCCCTGCTGGAGTTTGTTATAATTTCCTCCCAGGGAATGGGTGTTGCTGGTAGATAGCCCAGTGCTTGGAACCACGGCTGGTGTCAAGGGGGGACGCTAAGTAGCTGCTGGCTTCCTGCTGGTGCAGGGTCACCAAAGGCAAGGTGGACATGCCTAAGCGTTAGTCCACCAGCTGAGGATCGGATCGGGCATCAGAAGCATTTCCATGACGACGAGGCGGCGTGGAGGAATTTCAGGCCAAGGGAAGAGGAGGGCTTGCTATGTGGCAGGCGATGGAATCCGAAGGGCTGGGAGGATGGAACCCACGGTGGGGCGTTAAAGAAAAGGCGTGAGCGTGGGAGGAGGACGGGGTAGAGAAGTAGTCCATCCCCAGCATGAAGAGCGCGCTTGAGATCAGCAACAATGACTTTAAAAGAAGAGACGTTAAGATTGCTCGTAATTTTCCCTAAGCCACATCCAGCTTCATGGGTGCAGGTGTGAAGGGCAGAGGTGCAGTTAATCAAGGCTGGGGTTGAGCCAGATGAATGTCGTGAAGGCAAGGACAAGGGTGTGATAGTGATTTTGATGCCTGGCCGTGGAATGTAAGCTGAGAAAGAAGGGCGGGGAGGGTGTGAGAGAGGTGGAAATACCACCTGGGGAGAGGACTTCCTGGATCTGGGGAGGGTACCAGGATGGTTGAAGTTGAAAGCGGAAAGGAAATGGTTGCTGGAGATGACGAGGTTTGGAGCAGATACTTACAGAGGGGAAGCACTTTGGGGTAATCCGGGTCCAGGGTTACAGTTGGGTGGAAGGTGAGATCATCGGAGGGTGGACGTCAGGTCAGGATGTCGGAAGGAGCATCTCGGTGGATACTGAAGTCCCCAGAGTGATGGCAGGAGGTACGTTGCAGAGTGACAGCGAGCCAGAGCCAGCATCTCCACGGAAGGACTGGACGTAACCTAGAGGGGCTGTAGAGGATGTCAGCAAGAGAGGGTGGGGCAGGTCCAGTGTGTCCCCTGAAAGCATCAGCTGGAAGTACTCCTGGGAGGCGTGTTCAAAGCAGTCCGTCCCACTGGGGAGCACTGCAGACCCACTGGGCAACAGGAGGGGTCATCCTTCCAGCCGAGCGCCTAGAAGAGAGGGGAGTACATTCAGAAAAGCTGGGAAATATATCTTGAGCCCCAGCGGGGGCCCGGAGAAAGAATTTCAAGGGTCTGTGGCCTGGGTGCGGACGAGGTGATGATTACGATGGGGTCAGAAAATGTAACTTCTAGAACAGTGTGGGAATTCGACTGCAGGCCTCCCTGGGCAAATGGCTTGAGCTGTAGTGAAACAATATTTTCTCATGGGACGATGAAGCGGAGTCTGTCATCTGAGGCTGCGTCACGTGCGTGGAAAGTTTCGAGGCTGCTGAAATGAAATTTATTTATGTGTGTGGATATGCCTGCAGCCTTCAATATCCCTGTTAGTATAGGACTGCTACGTTTTATCACAGTAAGATCTGTTTTCCAAAAATCATCTTAGGGGAGATCTTAGGAAATTATGTGTATTTATATACACAGACATATATATCACATATTTATTTATTGTATTACATATAATAAATATATATTTAAGAGTCATTTGATAAAGTGGGATTTTGGAACACTCAAGAAAAACGATATCAGAAATGCATTATGTTATGTGGACATTTACCTCTTCTATTATTTGTGGAACTACATTTTTCTCTGCTGATTTATTCATTTCTCACTATTTCCTCGCAATGAATGATACTGCATTTGTATATATTTTCTACGTTCCCATGTGATCAAATATTTCCAGTTTTTGTTCATATCCTAGTTCAAACAAGAAAACATAACCAATGCAGATTACTCTGTCCTTTTATTTAACACAGAGGGGCGGTGGTGAAAACGACGTTTGCTCTTAGGTGTTTGTATGTGTAGATTGTGAATCTTTGCCATCAGGACGAGATGCTGAGCATGTGGGCAGTCAGTCTGTGTTTGTTGATAACAAAACAAGTAATCACTTGACAACCAAAGCCAGTTTACTTTCAGTGTTCTCGCACAGTTTGTACGTTCAGTTTTTTATTCCTACAGGCTATGAAAAATTGACTAAGCCAGGTTCTAACAGGCTGTGAGACCCTCGAAGGCTGGGCCTCCTGCCTGTCTCCCCGTGCACTGACGGGCTCATGGAGGGATGCCAGGTAGAGGTTGGTTGAGGGAGGAAGGAGAGACAGTCTGAAGTTTCTTGAGCACCAGTTATGTGCCAGGTACCATAGTAAGCCCTTTGCATATATTATCAGAATATTCTTCGTAAGCAGTCTATACAGCAAGTAGGTATTATTATCTCTCTTTTAGACATGACATAATTGGGTGAATGAGGTTTAGTAAGTCGCCCAAGGCCACAGAGTCACCAGTGGTGGCGGAGGGGTAAACGCCTAGATGTGGCTGACTCCAAAGTCCATGACCTTTGTAGTAAATCCCTCTGCCTTGGAGGGAGGAGGGAGGAGGGAAGGAAGGAAAGAACGAAGGAAGGAAAAAAGGAAAGATAAATAAGGAGACAATATGGGGAAAAGAGAGCGAGTAACCATTTTTTGGTTGTTGAAATTCAAAAATAAAACTTTTACCTGAATATGCGGCGAAGTGTTAATATGGCATCGCCTCTTTTAGCAGCTCAGTTTCTTGAACTGCCAACTGCCTTAGCAAGTGTGAAAGCTGGATGGCTCCTGCAGAAGGAACATGGAAAGCAAAGGCATAGTTAGTTATCAGGATGTATCCCCACATTACCATTGGGTCTGGAGAATATCCAAAAAAAATGAGATATATGTTCCTGTCTGTGGAAATGTTATCAGCCCTTTCATAGTTAGGCTAACACCCCATAATCGCCAGCCTGCGGGGACATTTTAAAAACATCTGGGTAACCTAATCTTATCTAAAATCCAACCCAAACGCTTATCCTAACTGGCTAATCCACGTAGAGCCATAGCTCTCACTAATCTTGGAACTAGCTAGAATTCTGTCTTCTCTACGGCAACATCTAGGTCATTAGCAAGTCTTTACTTCTTTTGTCTACCCAGCTTGAGGAAGCTGTTAGGTCCCTAGGTTCCAAACTTCACCCAGGAAATAATAGGTTCTCCACTCAGAATTCCTCAAATTGTGTGACATGTTAGTAAACAAGACAAAGCCCTGCTTGTCCAGATAGCAAGTCTGGGAAAGGAGAGGGGCTTTCCTGGTGAACGTTAACAGAGTCTGCATACTTTAACTTTCCACACTCAAAAAAAAGAGTTTGTGGGAGAAAAGCCAGATAATACAACTTTGAATTAAATATTAGTCAGAAAGGGGCCAACTCAGTAAGGTTGAGTGCATTGGTTTTCTCACGGAAATGGACCAGGCGTGGAGGGAAGCATGTCATTCACAGGTATCATTATTATGTATATTTCCACTTTTCTTATGCTTCATACCTGCCCAGTGTAAGTCTCCCTGTGCACTGTGTGATTTTGTTTATTTCATTTTCTCCTGTGGGCTGGTAGAAAAAAGTAAATTCAGGGAACTTTTGTTTGTAATTGGTCAAGGCTCATGAGACACTGTGTGATAAGGGGAAAATACTGATTTTTAAATTCAAAAGACCACAGACCCTTCTACTGGACAAGTTGCTTTTAAGACTCAGTGTCCTTATTTTTAGTAGAAAAAATTACGTCTGGATAACCAGGTTGATGTGTGCAATCAGTGAGATGCTATCAGAGAAGTCACTTTTTAAGTTGGTATGTATCCCATAAAAAGATGATGTATTGAAATAAAAATTCTCTGAGAAAAACTGTTAGACCACATTCAAAATCTATCCTGCCAAACAGGTCATGAAAGAAGTTGTATTCCTATGAACAGATCTTAAAGCAAATTGAGGGTCCTTGGGAGAGAAAATTGTTATAATAAAAAACCTCTGCTATCCCCACAAAATCAAACATGCTGTAAACTACTTTAACATACTTTTCTTCCACTGCACACTGAGCAAATACACTTCTCCTAGGTTCTCAGTGTGACACTTAAAAGACACTCGGGTCGAATGTGGCCGAAGGAATGGAAATTGGGACTGGGGAGAAATTGTCCAGTAAAAGAATAAAAAACTAAACTCATCATTGTCTCGACAGGCCAACCCTGTTCCTTGTTTTAGTTCTGCTCTGTGGCCATTTCTCCATCTTTAAGGTTAGATTAATTTAAAGGGGGTGATTATCAAATGGATGTTTAGCAACTAGCAAGTAGGAAGTGTAATGGGACAGATTTACATATAAACAGACCCTTGTTATAATAAGTATTTCTTTCCAGAAATTAAATCTGGTGATGTCTAGCAGATACAGGGTCATCTCCCAGGGCAGGTCGCTGGGGATAGATGACCTGCATGTTCCTGTAGCCTCATGTTCTAAGATTCCGTCCCAGAGAACTAGCATGGGGTGGAGGAAGGGCTGAGAAAGCCATCTCCATGACATTGAAGCTGCAGGAGAAATTTTGGGGAAAAAATTCCACCGTGACCTTCTAGAAATGTCAATCCTTCAAAAATTTTTAAACAGCTTTCTCTGACATTATTTCATTTGGTCACAAAATGGCCCTTGATCTAACCAACTAGCAAGAAGTAACGATAGAGTTCCAGCCTGAAGAAAAATGTTCTGGAAGTCCTCGTTATGACATGTATTACGTGTATTACGGTATTATAAGGGGCACTAAGAATGCATCTCCAACAAGCACTCGCAGGGCTAAGCCTCTCACATCTTGTGTTTCCAACATGCAACGCATGCTGGGCTGTGTGAGGTCCCAGTGTTCAGGGAAGTGGACTATTTTGTACTTAGCAATGACTAACTGATGGCCTCCTCCTTTTGTGGCCCTGTGGCCTCAGAAGGAAATACATTTTATTTAATAATAGTCCAACACACATCCCAAAGTGTGTGTCTGTAAATCCCACCTGAAGCTTGAAAAGCATTGGCTTAACCGTATCTATGCCTACTTCTCTTCCACTCCATGAGCAGGGACTGGTTGTACTTGCAGGACAATCTAAACTGCTCTCTGTCAGCCCCTCCTGGTGACCTCATTGCTTGGCATACGGAAAACACCAGCCTGGCACGTTGGGCTGATGAAGGCCGTGGCCATTTGAAAACTCAGCTCAAATAAGTCTCGAGTACAGTTGTTTTAAACCATTATTAGTGGATAAAACTAAACATAACAATGTTGATGATATTTGGGGTTTTCTGTGGAATCCAGTTGCCAGAGTCTTTGGGACAACGCACATCAGATAAGGAGGAAAACTTTAGGGCTGGGAGGCCCAGTCCTTAAAATATGTTGTGCATTTGGGCTTTAATGTGCCTCCTCTTGCTGGAAGGTTGTAAACAAGCTGACATTCTTTGAGCGCAGCCTTGCTGCTTCAGGGGACCATTTTTAATGCATCCCTTTGAAGTCCCCGTCACATAATGGCTCCCCCTCTCCATCATTTCCTCCGACCTCTTGGTAAACAGCCTGGACCGTGGTTTCAGTCCCCAGCACTTTTCACCTGAAATGGGACTGTGGGTGGCTGATTGCCCCATCTCCACTTTACTCCCCCAAGGCTGTAGGGGAAGGTTTCTTAAGTGCAACTTTCTTCCTGTTTCCTTGGGATTTAAAAACCCCTGTGACCTACCTGTCACCTAGAGAATGAAGTTCAAATGTCTCCATAGGACTCAACTTCCCACTCCAGCCGGACTGCCCGGAGCCTCCCCTCCCCCCTTCAAGGATCCTGGCCCAGGCTTCCCAGCCAGGAGGGCACCTCCCCGACTTTTGTTTGCTAGCCCGCCCTCCGTTTCTAACATCACACAGACGTTCTCCTTTGGCTTCCCAGCTTTCCCAGGAGAACGTCACCTCTACCTCCAGCTTGGTAGACCACTGAAGCAGGCGTGCCTACGCTAACCAGCCGCGCAGAATAGCTACACTCCTGTGCTCGTCAGAGAGGACGTTGCAATTCACTGCCCCTCAATGCACAGTAACTGTCAAAACTAGCTGGAGATTGGACCTTCCCGGCGGTCCAGTGCTTAAGACTCCGTGCTTCCATTGCAGGGGGCACAGGTTCGATCCCTGGTCTGGGAACTAAGATCCCACCGCACAGCACGGCCAAAAAATTAAAAAAAAAAAAAAAAAAAAACAATAAAAAACTAGGTGGAGAGAAATGGTCCATATTAAGGATTTCCTGAAAGGTGTGAAGTTGTCCCAGTCCTCCTGCATCCCCACCGTCTACCCTTGGGTGACACCAGACCTCTGGAGAACCACATACCTAAAGCTGAATTATTTTGGCCACCTATAGAAATTTTTTTAATTGTACTTTGGCCATATTAGAACAGCTCTGGAACATCGTGACTGTACCTGCCATGCAATGCCGAGAAGGATGATGGTCTCCATACTGTACAATGTTCTCTCTTAGGAAGGTCCTGGGGATGTCATCTCTCTGGTGTCTTAGCCAGAAATAGCTATGATCCTTCCAAGCAATTATATTGTTTTGGTCTTAAGGACACGAGAAACTCAAGTTATCTTTCTACAGTGCTTGCTAGAAAGCCTGAGTGAAATCAGTGGCCCACCTTTAGCAAATATATAGGACATCATAGAATGAAGTGAAGGTCTCTTGACATCCTTCTGGCTTCATTATATTTTTCCTGTCCCCATTGCCACTTAAATTTTATCATTTGCTTTTGTACTGTGTATGCCTTTTTATTATTTATTTATTTTATATATTTATTATTTATTTATTTATTACTTTTGGCTGTGCTGGGTCTCCCTTGCTGCGTGCGGGCTTTCTCTAGTTGCGGTGATGTGGGGCTACTCTTCGTTGCGGTGCGTGGGCTTCTCATCATGGTGGCTTCTCGTTGCGGAGCACGGGCTCTAGGCGTGCGGGCTTCAGTAGTTGTGGCTCGTGGGCTCTAGAGCGCAGGCTCAGTAGTTGTGGCACACAGGCTTAGTTGCTCCGTGGCATGTGGGATCTTCCCGGACCAGGGCTCAAACCCGTGTCCCCTGCATTGGCAGGTGGATTCTTAACCACTGCTCCAGCAGGGAAGCCTCTGTGTCTGCCTTTTTGAATGGACTTCATTCCTTTTTGGAATTTAGTGTGAATAAATAAGCCAGGCCTGGCCAGTCACTGGTAAGGATGCCCAATGGTTCTTAAATGGGGGAAGTCTTGCCCCTTTGGCAACAGGGAAAGGGAGGAGGAAAGGGTCAGGTAGCCAGGAGAGGGTTACCTCGCACAGCCGCAATGGCTGCACTCTGGAAATTGATGCATATCCTGTGTGCAAAGTATCTGGGATCTACTAGACACACTGTCAGTTCAATTCACAGCTTTCACGAGGCACGCTTATCTATTAGGATGAAGAGACTCCAAGATACTCTTAAAATTCATTTTAAACATTTATTTATTTATTTGGCTGAGTCAGGTCTTAGTTGCAAGACACGGGATCTTTGTTGTGGCGCACAGGCTCTTCGTTGTGGCATACAGGCTTCTCTCTAGTTGTGGCGCACGGGCTCTCTAGTTGCGGTGCGTGGGCTGAGTTGCCCGCATGACATGTGGGATCTTACTTCCCTGACCAGGGATCGAACCCACGTCCCCTGCATTGGAAGGCAGATTCTTAACCACTGGACCACCAGGGAAGTCCCTCAAAATTCATTTTAAAAATGGTTAATATGTATAACTGATTCTCTTTGTTATAAAGCAGAAACTAACACACCATTGTAAAGCAATTATACCCCAATAAAAATGTTAAAAAAAAAAAAGTGGTTATTGAATGCCTTCTATGTCCCACTGACTTAGGCCATGAGAACACAGCAACATGAAAGATGCCAAGAGTTCGGTTCCATGGAAACTCCAGAGACAGCCATCCGGGAAAGGTCACAGTGTAGGGGCAGCAGACCTCTGGTCTTCCCTTTGGAGGGAATGTGCTCTAAACCCAGGGAGGCTCTCTGAGAAGGATATGGGCCTGATTTGCATGCGAACAGCAAAATGAGCACCTTTGCAGACATGACTGGGTTTCGTTATTTTCGTATTCTTTTACAATGTGAACCCAGCTATGAATCTTTTGTTCCTAAGAAAAGGCACCAAGACCTACCTGAACTGAATATTTATTAAAAACCTCAGGCAGTTACAGTGTCTCTACCAAGCCTAGCAGTCCTTCACAGCAAACCCCGTCCTCAGTGGTCCTCTTACCAGTGTAGAAATGAGCCCCTGCTTCTCACAAAGGATGGTGCTAACTTATTTCCTTCAGATGGTAGAAATCCACATTCTGCATCATCTCATGTACTCATAAATACACACACACTCCTTCCAGTTTGATGTAAAAGAAACAAACAATACGATAAAATGATTGACCTGGATGGAGAAAAAGGAAGGAGGGAAAAAAACCCTCGAGGCATGTCATTTAAAGTTTTGCTAATCTATTTGAGGTGAAGGTCCCCCTTTATGCTTCTCCTTTGTGAGATCTATTACTTCTTTCACTGGAAGAGCGTTGCTTCCCAAATCATATTATTAGCTAGCAGTAAACCAGTGCTGTTTATTGTGCCATTGGGGTGGGATGAGACCTCCCCCACCCCTGGAGTCTAACGTCCGGGGGTCCCAGTAGGTGGCTCAGTTAGAACGCAGTGGTAGTTCGTTACTCACTCTGGGTGCCCCACAGTTCGCGATCTGAATTACTCGCTGCTTGTGTTTCACCTGTGTATTTCTGTACATCTTTCCCAGAGGGAATAAGAGTTTTATATTACAGAATGAGCAAAGAGATCCCTGAAATGTTTAAAAAAGAGTGCTTTCAGCTAAGACCCAAAGCAATGAGGTCTTGGAGAAAGATGAATGGAATCCTAAGACCTGGGGTCAGTTCTTCACTATTTCACTTTATGTTACAAGAACCTGCTTGCTCTCCCCTTCTTGATCTTGACTCCTAGTTCATAGACTGTTATCCTAAGAGTTCTGCGTGTACTTTTTTATTTGCAAGTTGCAGTTTCTCATCTATGATGTATTACGATCATCTCACGCATGGGTTCTATAGAGAGGCTTAGTTTAAGCATTGCTTTTCTTTATCTTCCTCCTGTAATGTAACAAGAGTCTGTTGCATCTGCTGTGTATCTTCTCAGTAGGGTGTCTGTTGCCTGTAATACAGCGATCGGGATAAGAATTCTTTCGTTTGTTCATCCAGCTAGTCCTTCAATCATTCCGCCAACCACCTTGCTATCACCTACTAAATACCAGGCATGGTGAATAATGAGATGGGATCCCAGGAAAAATGAATGGTGTGGAAGTGGGTGTAGGGACAGGTTTCATGTTTGCATTAAGTTTCAAAAGACACGTAAAAGGATTCAGAGACTTGCTTTTTTGGCCAAGACGGAGTAGCCAGTATTGGAATATCCTTCCTGCCACAAACAATGATAAAGCTAGAAAAAACATATTCATCAACTGTTTTCAGATATTGGACAATAGACAGTGCAAGGCTCTGATCATTAAAAGAGGGGAAGCATACAAAGTGAGCTCCCACAATTGTCCCTGCTTTCTTCCCAGAGGCGCCTTCTTATCTGTAGCAGCAGGGAGGTAGAGCCCAAAGAGAGCACAGTGGTCTTGTTTAGCTAGAGAGGTAGAATCAGAATTTGTGGGTCAGAGTACTAGGCAGGAGTGAATTCCACAGATAAGGAGCTACAGAAATCAGTATAGGGTGATTGAATGAATATTAACCTGCTTTTGTATAGCAAGAGCCTGTATCATCAAGACCCGACAGGGAACAGTAACTGGTGAGGTGAGCTAAATAGAGACGACAGAGGCCATATCGTGCTGAGAGATGTAGAAATTCCAGTTAGCCAGTGGAGAGACCTGGCTGAACATCCCAGGAATACACCTGAGGTCCAGAAAGACCAAGCTTTAGGAGTAAAGATATTCTCACCCTAGAATAAGGGCTACTGTAGACATTTCCAAACCAAGATTAAAAGCAAGTTTCAAAAGGATCAAGCTGACAAGCTGACGTGCAAATAAATTGACTCATTAACAGAACGTAACTCTCTCTAAAGGAAGAAAAAAAACAGTCCTGACTGTCAATACTATAACATCAACAATACCTAGCATGTAATAAATGTGTGTAAATATGTAAATAAGCGGAAAAAAAGTGACCCATAACCAGCAAAGCAAAACAAAATAGAAACACACCCAAAGATGTTGGAGTTAACAGAAAAGAAGTTTCAAACAGATATTAATATGTTTAGGAATTCAAAGGAAAATTATCATAATGAATGAATTAATTGAGACTGTCAGTTGACAGGAAAAAACCTGAAATTCCAGGAATGAATAAAACACAATGTCTGAAATGAAAAACTTAGAGGATAGGCTTAACAGGAGAAAAAAGGATCAATGAACTTGAAGACAAGGCAATAGAAACCACTCAAACTGATGTGCAAATAATGAAAAGGTTAAAGAAAATAGAGATTCAGTGATGTGTGAGACAACATCAAGCATCCTGACGTATGTATAAGTGGAATCCCAAAAGGAGAAGCAATAAATAGGGGCAGAAAAAATTGAAGAACTATTATTCAAACATTTAAAAAATTTGATGAAAAATATCAATTCATAAATCCCAGGAGCTCAGCACACCCCAAGCAGGATAAACACAAAGAAAACCAAACCTAAGTGCACGGTCATCAAATTGCTGAAAAGTAAAGAATAATTATAAGAGCGTCTGAGATTTTTTTATTGTCATTTTATGAGGACTGTGAGAAAAATTTAAAAACACATAATATACTGGGAAACAACTATGTGAGTTAATCACTAACATCTCATTAAAAAATAATGCAAGCCAGAAAATAGCGCAATGATATTTTTTAAGTGCTGGAAGGAAAATAAAACTCAACCCAGAATTCTACATCTAGGAAAATGAAGGCAAAATTTAAGTTTTTACAGATAAAGAAGAGTTGACATAATCACCAGATAGCCTGCGCTGCAAGAAATATTGAGGGAAACTCTTTCAGCTGAAAGAAAATGATAGCAGATGGAAAATGGATTCTACATAAAAGAATGAAGATTGCCAGAAATGGTAAATATGTAAGCAAAGATTTTTTATCTTTGTAAGCCTTTATGGAATTGATTGTTTAAAGCAAAATAATAACAAACTATTGTGGGGTTTAAATGTTAATATACATTAAAGTAAAATGCTTGAATAACACAAAGGACATGAAGGATTAAATATACCATTGTAATAGTCCTACGTTACAGGAAGAGTAGTATGAATTTTACCCATGTGATAGGGTAAAAATGCACATTATAATTCCTAGAGAAACTGCAAAAAATAAAACAGAGTTATAGCTAACTGATTTAAAAGCTGATACATAGTAAATCACTAAAAGTTATTCAGCATGCTCCCCCACGCCCAAATATCGGAAAGAATGCAAAGGAAAAAAAGTGGACGAATTACAAAAACTGCAAGATGGTTGATTTATACCCAGTCATATAAATAAGCACGTTAATGTAAATGGACTAATCACTGTCATTAAAAGGTGGAGATTTATCAAACTGATAAAAAAGCAAATCCTAACGATGTGCAGTGTACAAGAGATACGTTTTAAATACAAAGACATGGATAGATTCAAAGTAGAATGATAGAAAGGGTTTTTTTAAGATTTATTTATTATTATGGGCTTCCCTGGTGGCGCAGTGGTTGAGAGTCCGCCTGCCGATGCAGGGGACACGGATTCGTGCCCCGGTCTGGGAAGATCCCACATGCCGCGGAGCGGCTGGGCCCGTGAGCCATGGCCACTGAGCCTGCGCGTCTGGAGCCTGTGCTCCGTAACGGGAGAGGCCACAACAGTGAGAGGCCCGCGTACCGCAGAAAACAAAAAAACAAAAACAAAAAACAAACAAAAAAAAGATTTATTTATTATTTTTTAATTCAATTTTATTTATTTTTGGCTGCGTCGGCTCTTAGTTGCAGCATGCGGGATCTTTTGTTGGGGCACGTGGGCTCTTCATTGCAGAGTGCAGGCTTCTCTCTAGTTGTGGCAGGCAGGTTTTCTCTCTCTAGTTGTGGCGCGCAGGCTCCAGGGCACGTGGGCTCTAGTTGAGGTGCTCAAGGTCAGCAGTTGTGGCGCGTAGGCTTAGTTGCCCTGCGGCATGTGGGATCTCAGTTCCCCAGCCAGGGATCGAACCCGCATCCCTTGCATTGCAAGGTGAATTCTCTACCACTGGACCACCAGGGAAGTCCCAAAAGGACGGAAAGTTTTATCCCTTACAAACACTAATTATGAGAAAACTAGAATAGCTGTATTAATATCAGATTCAAGACGAGGTATATTACCAAAATACAGATATTTCATCATGACTGAAGAGTCAATTCATCAAGAAGACAAAACAGTCCTAAATATGCATACACCTAATAACAGAGCTGTAAGGAATAAAAACTGAGTAGGTGAGTTACAAAACAATTTACCCGAATGAAAATTTTAAACACAATATAAAAAAATTGATGGGGTACAACTAAAGCAATTCATAGAGAAAAACTTATTTTTGTGCTTCCTTTTTCCTTCTGTCAATAACTAAGGACTCAATTATCTTGATAAAGATACAAGCCACCACCACCACAGCCAATAAAAACTACCCCAGTTGATTGGCTGTCCTTCCCATCTTCTCTCATTTCTTTTCTTCTCTTCACCATGACTTTGGTTTAAGTGGTTTGTACTTACGGTTATTAGCACCTGTTACCACTGTCCTGTCATCATTAATTCGTTCCTTATCCTCTTATCCTCCTAGGGCAGCCCATCTCACTGTTGGACTCATAGTTGTTAAAATGACCTTTGTTATAGTAAACGCTATAGCCTGAAGCTTTTTCCCATTGGTCATAATGATGCCCTCTGGGACTACAGAGAAGATCAAGTTCACATTTCCACCACAGCCCTTCAGATAGTTGTTGAAGACGACCATTGTCTCCCCTGAAGTCTTCTTTTATGCAAAGTCAACGTCCCTGGATCTTTTAGTCATTCTTCAGTAACATAATTTGAGTTATTTTACAGCCCTATAGCTTTCTTGACATGTAACTAACAATTTGTATGATCTTGTTCAAATAAGTATTATTATTATTTTTTAATGGAGAAAGTGTAACTTGCCCAAATCATCTAGTTTTATTTCGTTTTATCAGTAACCCTTTATGCGTAGCATCCAAAGGAATAACACGAAGTCTGTTCTGACGCTTGCTGTCCCTTGGTTTTGGTCGCATCAAGATCACATTCAGTTTTCAAGTGTTATCCTAGTTCGGGTTCATGTTTAAAGAAGCTACCACAGTATTTGTTAAGTATGCTACTATATATTAATGAACTGTGTGCCTGGTTTTTTGAACCAAGATGGAGGACATTCCGTTTATTTCTACTAATTTTCTTTCTTTCTTTCTTTTTTTTTTTTTTTGCGGTACGTGGGCCTCTCACTGCTGTGGCCTCTCCCGTTGTGGAGCGCAGGCTCAGCGGCCATGGCTCACGGGCCCAGCCACTCAGCGGCCTGTGGGATCTTCCCAGACCGGGGCACGAACCCGTGTCCCCTGCATCGGCAGGCGGACTCTCAACCACTGCGCCACCAGGGAAGCCCTGTACTAATTTTCGATGTATTAGTTTCAGTCTGCCAAAGCCGTTTGGCGAGACGTCCTTAGATGGTAACTCTGCATTCCAGGAGGTACCAGTAATCTCACGTCATTGACATACTGTATATGTTTCCCCTCAAATCATTAACAAAAATATTAAAGACGACATGGTGTCTCATTCAGCAAAGATCACTGACACCCGTTATCCTATGTTTTTAGAACTAGCTCCTTTGGAAATATGTTTGGCTCACCCAGTGCTCACAGACATGGGAGATGAGGTGGTGCACTTTGGCTGTGAAGCTCTTCCAGGACACCCCTCCTGGTAACACTTCAACATGCACCTAGCTGCTCTCAGACCTTTCCACCTGCCACTTTCTTTAGCCTCCTGTCTGCTTAGCCATGACCTGCAGGTTTCTGGAAAGGGGAACTCAAGGATATAACCATCCTGCATTTTGGCCATTCTCGTCCACGACCACCATGAGAATGTGTCTCTTCTAACACAAAAAAAAACCAGGAGGAGATGAGAATCAGAAGGGATATGGATGAATAAAAGAATTAATGATTATGGGACTTCCCTGGCAGTCCAGTGGTTAAGACTCTGTGCTTCCAGTGCAGGGGGGCGTGGGTTGGAACCCTGGTCCAGGAACTAAGATCCCACATGCCGCGTGGCCAAAACAAAAAAAGCAAAGGAAAAAAGCATTAATGATTGTAAGATCGGTGACTTATTTGGGGGTACTTGTTTGAACTAAGAACTATACAAATCTCCTGATTTCTAAGCTCTCTTCAGCATCTTTCCCTCAATAAGGGCAAGGGGAAAATCCATTCGAAACGAAGATTATCCTACGACCTCTTTACAACTGCCATCGTGTTTGTTACTCTGCCAGGAACCTACTGCCAGCAGAGGGAGGTGGAAGCCATCACAGAGGGTGATGAGGATGACAGAGGTTGCTGCTGCTGCAAACCAGGTCACCTGCTCCACCTGTTGTCCTGCAATGCCGCCTTTAACCTCCGCTGGCTCACCTGGGAGATCACGCGAGCGCAGTACATCCTGGAGGGCTACAGCATCATGGACAACAACGCGGCCACCATGCTGCAGGTTTTTGACCTCCGAAGGATCCTCATCCGATACTACATCAAGGTATCGCTCCGGGTCCCAGACCCTTGTCTGAGTAATGATGCTGGGCTGGCTCCAGAGGCTCCTGGAAAGCTTTGTAAAGAGCTTAGGAAGCTTCTCCACAGCTTGTGCATCAGAGGCTTAGCTAGGTTTCAGAGCCACCGGTTTCGTGAAAAAGCCTCGAGGGCTTTGGGTTGGCCTGACATGCATGCCCCAAGTCCTATCCTAAGCCTGGGCACGAAGAGGTAGTCTCTTTTCTTGCCCGGACCTTCTTCTCCACTTTTAACACCACATGAGTTGGTTGACAAATGGAAACATCCTGGAAATATGACCAGACCTCAAGACCTCAATATTTACAAGTTATAAGGGTCAATTTAGAGGCTCTGCAAATTTTTACCTTTTAGAACCAGAGTTAATTTTTTAAGCTCGTGATAAAAATGCAAAAGTAGAGTTAAATGATCCAATCAGGATTAGCTATGACAGCCTTTTCTTACTTACTCGTACGGGGACTAGTACATTTTTTCAGTTGCTCGGTACCTACCTCTGCTCAACCTGTATTCAGCCTCAGAACATGCGCTGGTTTTGAATAAGTCTCCTAGAGGAGACTTACGTGAGACTTGACCAAGGATGCAGCATGATAATAGGGGCGAAAGTGTTTTCTGAGGGGGACGGGACGGGCGAGGGTGTCTGTGGCTGAGGGTGTCTGTGCTGGCGCCTATTCTGAGGGACTACTTTGCATGGTGAAAGCCCTGGGTGGTCCTCAGAGGGGTCCACATTTTAATGCCGTTCACAAGGAAGAAGCTCATCCACCTGAGACCCCAAACTCTCTGCCAGCTGAGGCTGAGACAAGTGGTCCAGCAGAAATAAGGAAAGAACAAAATGGAAAGGTAACACGGGCGCCTGAAATTTCAGGAATTTCCATCAACGAAAAAAGAGCATGTTTAGAAATTGGAAATAACTCCTGGGGGGAGCCCCAGCGTCTGCAGCAATAGCTGCTAAATTGTTCAGGAAGTAGAATTCAGACGATGAAAATCAGAAGGTTAAAGAACTCCTAATGATTCCACCCCAAGGTTATTGCAGCAAGAGATGTTGGTGCGACAGAGATGTTCTATAGCAGAATATTTAAAACAGCTTGAGGAGTTCGTGCTCACCACCTTCGTGTGTGCTAGAGGGATGCAAAACTTTACATCCAGACCTCACACAAAATGATAAATGTTTGCCCAGCCTCACACAAATTGGGGAAGATTTGGGAAGTGAATCAGGAAGTTGTGATCTTTTGCTGCACCACTCCATGTTTGTTCCCTTGGCCGTTATATCTGAGACCCAAGAAGTTTTTCATAGAGTCAACTCTTGGGAAGTTGGGTCTATCAGCTGGTATTGACTTGGCAGTGGGCCGTGAAATGCCAGTGGCACACGCACGCAGGAAGTGTGTTCCTCTCACACGTAAAAGAAGCTCTTCTCCAAGTCCTCAGGGATCAAGGTCCCTTCCAGCTCCCAGCTCCACCATTTTTAGTGTCTCCCCCATCTTAAGGCTTAAATGGATGGAGAGAGGGACACAGAAAGTGAAGGCCAAGGGCATGCACAAGCTATTCCTTAAGAAGTTTCCTGAGGGACTTCCCTGGTGGTCCAGTGGTTAAGAGTCTGCACTCCCAATGCAGGGGGCCCCGGTTCGATCCCTGGTCAGGGAACTAGATCCCGCATGCATGCCGCAACTAAGAGCCCGCACGCAGCAATGAAAATCCTGCATGCCGCAACTAAGACCCGGCGCAGCCTAAATAAATAAATAATAGATTTTTTCTTTTTTCTTAAAGAAAAGGAGGTTCCTGAAAGGTACCACAGTACACTGTAGCTGTGTCCCATTGGCCAGAAGAGATTGTCATATGCCAGCTTCGAGGGGGATCTAGAAAGGGTATTCTGGGCAGCCATGAACCGAGACAGAAACTGTGTGTCATGGAAAAAGGGGAAAACAAATGTTAAATGGCAACCAGCTCTCTCTGGTGCCTCCCTCCCAAAGGAGAGGGTCCCTTGAGGACCCGCTTTAGTTCTAGGGGGCAACGGGATGGGGTCATTGCAGGGGGGCTAGATCCAGGGGCCGACAGCAGCCGTGCCAGGGCTGGGAGCTTACTCCGAGGTGGCAGCTGGGGACAGCAGTCTAGATGGGCCAGATGGATGAGCCCCGGAGCCACATGTCTCCTTGGTGCCTGAAGAACAGGGCAGAACAGAAGGGGCAATTCAAGATGGCGGAGGAGAAGGACCTTGAGCTTAGCTCCTCTCGTGAAAACACCGAAAACACAAGCAAGTGCTGAACAGCCATCGATAAGAAAGACTGGAAGAACAGGACAAGGCTGTCTGTGTGCCGCCAGAGCCCTCTGCTGCTATCTCTGTTGGGCTTTCCACTCCCCACCCTTTCCTACGCATGCATGGCTGCATCCCAGCCCCCTCTTCCTGCGCTGCTCTTTCAACCTGAGCTCCCAGGGCAGCTCCCCCTCACATCCTCCCTGGGGTCCGGGCTGCCATGTGCCTCCCCGTCCTCTGAAACCTTTTCTCTTTCCCTTCTGGCAACTCGCTGCTCCCTCTGTGGGTCCCCAGACCTGAGTGTGATGACTTACCTGTGGAGGTGCCCGTAGTTTTTAGATGGACGAAGGTTCCAGGTAATGCAGAATCTGAACCATCCAGTCTGGACGGACGAGATCCCAGTGTAGGCAAGAGTCTGCAGGATCTGCTCCAGGCGTTAGTGGTGAGGATGGAGTTCAAGATTGAGCCACGTCCCTGTGAATCTGGAGCTCCCCGTAGACGGCTCTTCCATGGGCCAGACGTGTGGACAGACAGGCCTCACATGATGGGGCCAGCAGGTCGCCGAGTGGGTGAGAGGGGAGAACGAAGAGCTGAGGTGCCCCCTCTGGGTCCACCTGCTTGGCTTTTCCAGAAGCCTGGGGGTGCTCCATGCCAGGACCTGCCTTTTGATGTCTCTCACTCTCTCTTCACAGTCCTCCTCTCCTAATGTTACAGGGAATAGCTAAATCGGACTCCATGTTGGATCTGTTTCTGTTACTTTAACCTTTGCTTTCCGCTGCTTTGGTTCAGTAAAAGGATCCTGTCTATACATAATGGCCCGCCTCAGGGAACCCTGCCCCTCTGCCTAGATATTAAACCAAAGTGCCTTTGTTCAGGGCAACATCCGGCCCCTGTCCACCTGTGCATGGCTGTAAGAAAGAAGAAATTAACACACCCCCTGCCCGAGGCTGGCCATTCCAGGGGATATTTGCAAAACTTATGGCCTTTTTACTTTACTTCCTCACCCCCTCCCCCTCTCTGTGCTATAAAAGAAACTGGCATCCAGACCCCGATAAGACGGTTCTTTCGAGACTTTAGTCTGCCATCTTCTCAGTCTGTCAGCTTTCCGAATGAAGTCGTATTCCCTGCCTCAGCACCTCGTCTCCCGATTTATTGGCCTGTCGTGTGGCGAGCAGAGTGAGCTTGGACTCGGTAATGCTAACTCCTGGCAACATGCCTCCTGATTCCCTATACGTTTTCTAAAATGACAGTTTGCAATCTGATAAACAAACCCAGGATAACGTGTGAGTAGTGGAGGGCTGAGGGAGGCCCCCAGAATCCGCCGGGAGACAGTGGGCTTGTGGGAAGACTGTCCATTGACCTTGTTTTCTACGAGCGGGCAGTGATGCCGACGTGAGAGCTTGGCGGGGGGGGGGGGGCGGGCATGCAGGAGAGGCGCACAGGGCGATGGTTTGTGACCCATCGGATGATTCACAGGAGCCAGGGGACAGACCTGCGGCCTCAGGATCCCCCAGCCAGCCAGATCATTACAGATTGCCACGTCCTACCCAGAAATTCCCATTCTCTGCACCTGGGGAGTGCCCCGAACACCTATATTTTGAACTAAGTTCCCTAGGTGATTTGATATGCAACTAGGCTTGAGGACTACTATAGACATTTGTGCTCAATGGAAACAGAATCAGTGCTCAGGAGAGGCTGAGATTTGGGGGCAGACAGGTCTCATGGTACCTCCTGGTAATTCACATCAGCACCAGTAAGGCCTGTTCACACGAGACTTTCTGTAAAGATCACGCTCAGTGCCTTCCTACCCTTCGGGGACCGGCAGCTCAGAAAGTCTACTCATCTCCCTGGTACAGTTAGTTCAAGGAAATTTCAGGAGTGCTGAGTGCCTATGATGACAGAAAAAACAGCAGTTTAAGGTAAAACCAAATGAATATATGTCAGTCCACTGTATAGCACAGGGAGCTATATCTCGGTGCTCTGTGAAGACCTAGATAAGTGGGATCGGGGTGGTGGGAGGGAAGGGATATATGTGTACATACAGCTGATTCACTTCGTTGTACAGCAGAAACTAATGCAACATTGTAAAGCAATTATACTCCAATAAAAAAATTTTTTTTTCTTCTTTGGCCTAGGCTACTCAGTGAACGAAACTGCCTTTGTAGCCCTGAACTGCTACAAGTTTCAGGGGTTTGGTTTCATTCTTTTTATTCTTTTTATTGGACAGAAAGAAAAGCTTGGAATAACTCCTTTGCACAAAAGGATTTTTTTTTTAAATCTCGTAATAAACTGGGTCAGTTCTCCCCACCCTCTATGAATATATTTGAAATCATTTCCTTTCTGACGACTGGAGGTTTTCCCTGGTGCCTCGTCCATCTCTCCTCCATTCATTAGTGATTAAAACCCTCTAGCCGTCAAGAAATCAGCTTTCTGTGAGGGCCTGCTTTCCCAGCCACCATTGTTTCTGCACAGCTCTTAGAAAGGAGATACGCTTATCACCTGCCCTGCAGGATACGGTGGAAAGTACCCGAGGATGTGGGCCTGCCTGCCAGGTCCCCCTCTTAGAATGCGCTGCTGTCTGGGAGAATATGCTGATCTACGATGAAAGTGAGAGGCCAGGAGGATCCCTGCTAGAGGAGCCAGATACGGTGAATTAATTCAGAAGAGGCCCTGCTTTCAACACGGATCAGGTTCCATGCAGTCAGTTAGTGTCACCATCCTGACTTAGCAGTTTGACTTAGTGTGAGATCCGTTTCCTCCTGACAGATTCTGAAGGATTTCACACCGTTCACTGACAGAATTGCTGCCTAAATAAAGGGGAAATGGGGTACGGTTTGCAGCCAGTTGGAGTGGTTCTGTTTCCTCCCAGTGAGAGGAGTTGGTACTGACTCCGAGGGAAAGCCAAGCGTTCCACTCCGAAGCCAACGCTGCAAGAATTTGCCAGAAGTAGAGGAGGGAGTTCGAGCCTCTGGGATTCAAAGTCCTTGTTAACTATTCTGATTTCATCGGCGGAGGGGTTATTTTCATTCCTCCCTAGAAATGAGTGAAAAGGTTAACGCTCAGCTTTCCATTTTTGTTTGTTATTTCTGTCTGGTACACGTGATTAGGACATATCGAGGAAAAACTCGACCAGATGTTTGCTCGAGCCAGGTGTTTAGACAGACCGGATTTCCGTCTTGCTTTTGTAATTGTCAGCTGAGAAGCCGTGCCTTTGATCGCGGTCACGTTTCCTCTCTGGCTCGTGACTTTGGACCGAGCACTTAGACCGTCTACCTCATAGAAGCTTTAAGTTACCCCGCCCGCTGGTAGAAAATAGAACACCCTCCTGAGTCTTAATTTACGTATTTGAATATTAGATGTGCACTCTGGTGACCATGGGAGATTCAGCTGTCTCCTCTTTTCTGAAGCCCCTGCTCGAAACCTCTCCTGAGCTCTGCTACTGCTGCCCGCCCTGGGCCTCAAGCTTGCGGGGTACGTAAGTCATAGATGCCAAAGATAGGATGATGATTATGATTTTTGCACACGTCCCATGTGCCAGGCCAGGTGCTAAGTGCTTCATATGCATGATCTCATTTTAAACCTCAAAACAGTGATGAAGAGTGGCCGTGATTAGCGCCTCTGTCTTTTGCCCCTCTGCTTTCAGCTTCCCCTGGCCTCTTCCTTGTTTCCTCTTTCCTTCCCTCCTTCTCTCCCTCCCTCCCTCCCCTGAAGGGGTTTCCTAAGGCCAGCAGTGCTGCTTGGACGCAAAGCTGCAGAGGTTGGGGAAACATGTGAACTACTGAATTTTGCTTACTGTCTGCGGACTTCATGCTTCCGCCCCCCCGCCTGGGGGTCAGGTGGATGATGGAGCCTAACAGAGATTATGCCCCAAAGAAGGAAGACCACACACCACGAGCCACAGATGAGCCTTCTCCAACGTGCAGGCTGCGCTCGGTCCTAACAGCAGAGAGAGGCTGAGTCAGGCATTTGCCGTGGTTTTGCCCAAATCCAGAGACCGCTTGTGTCTGTCCGCTCAGCATTCAGACTCCTGCAGTAACCTGAAATCAGGCACCTCGGCAACCTCTGACCTTGGTGCTCTGGATTTCCCGTCCCAGCTAAAGGGAGGAAGAGAAGGGGAGCTGGGGGCTGCTGCCTAGCAAAGGGCCCCTCTGCCCACTCACCGCCGTCGCCGAAGCCCTGCTCACGTTCATCCCGTGTGCATTACTTTCTGTCTTCTCGCCTGGCCAGAATGCCTTTTATAATCGCAGAAGGGCTGGATTCTACGGGAGCACGAGCCACTGCCTTCTTTGCATCAAACGCCGCCCCTGCCCCTCCCGTCACTCTCGGTTTGCATACAGGATGCAAGCTGTGTTCCCGGACCCACCTCAGCCCCGGTGGCACCAGCCACTTCCCTTTTCCAGTGATAACGCGAGTGGAGTGGGGTGGCAAGGGACTTGTCCGTAGATGCTACCGTCTGTTCCTGATGTGTCCACAGCAGACTTGGATTTTTCTTTTTCTCTGTCACGTGTTTACTTCTCCAGGCTGGATGCTAGCCTTCTTGAAGGATGAACTCATTCGAAAACTATAAGATGGCTTTCAATAAATCTGTAGCTCAGAATCATAAAGCCCGAAGGTGGCGTTTTCCCCAGTTGGATTCATAAGTGGAATGTCTGATGAAGGAGGACACATGGGTTATTTTTGAAGACATCACAGATGTCCACTGTCTGGGTACCCAGGATTATGTATACGTGTGTGTGTGTGTGTGTGTGTGTGTGTGTGTATGTGTGAACAATTTTACATCATAAGTACTTTCCATAAGTACCTTGTTGCTTTGGCTCATGACACACACTTTGTCTGAGGCCCTGGAGGAGGACGTGCCCTGATCTGTCCAAGCAGCGTCAGCCCAGCCTGGCCTCCAGGAAGCCTAAAGAAACCATGATGCTTTTGTGTGCATCTCTCAGAAAGGATGGTGCTGGCTGTCATTCTTTCTCACCAAGGAGATTCTGATCTGGTACTTTCTGCTAGCATTCTCCTCTTCTCACGTCCCTCTTCCCTCCACTGACTCTCAAGAGAGAACATTTTAAAACATCTCCAGTGGGTTCTGTGCATTAAATCTAGCAGGGGGCTTCCCTGGTGGCACAATGGTTAGGAGTCCGCCTGCCGATGCAGGGGACATGGGTTCGTGCCCCGGTCCGGGAGGATCCCACGTGCCGCGGAGTGGCTGGGCCCGTGAGCCATGGCCACTGAGCCTGCGCGTCCGGAGCCTGTGCTCCGCAACGGGACGGGCCACAACAGTGAGAGGCCCGCGTACCGCAAAAAAAAAAAAAAAGTCTAGCAGGAAAAACAAATGATACCGCCTGTGGGGATCTCATGTCTCCTACCTCCGTGATGTTGATTTACTTTATGAAATATAGTTGAAAAAGTCTTTCTGGCTTTGGAATGGCTATAAGGGCTCAAAATCTTGCTTTCTCTTGGCAGAGTATAGTATACTATATGGTGACATCCCCCAAACTGTTTTCCTGGATCAAAAACGAATCCCTTCTCAAGTCCCTGCAGCCCTTTGCCAAGTGGCATTACATTGAGCGTGACCTTGCAATGTTCAACATGAACATCGATGACGACTATGTCCCGTGTCTCCAGGGGATCACTCGAGCCAGCTACTGCAACGTGTATCTGGAGTGGATTCAGTACTGTGCACGGAAGAGGCAAGAGGTAGGTAGGGGAGGTGGGGCTGAAGAGTTGAGTGTAAGTTTAAAAAGCAAGGAGCCTTGTAAAGACCATCTCTTTCTTTTCTTTTTTTAAAATTTAATTTATTTTTTACACAGCAGGTTCTTATTAGTTATCCATTTTATACATATTAGTGCATACATGTTAATCCCAGTTTCCCAGTTCATCCCACCACCTCCCCCTGCCGCTTTCCCCCCTTGGTATCCATACGTTTGTTCTCTACATCTGTGTCTCAATTTCTGCCATGCAAACGGGTTCATCTGTACCATTTTTCTAGATTCCACATATACGCGTTAATATACGTTATTTGTTTTTCTCTTTCTGACTTACTTCTCTGTGTATGACAGTCTCTAGATTCATCCACGTCTCTACAAATGACCCAATTTCGTTCCTTATTATGGCTAAGTTATATTCCATTGTATATATGTGCCACATCTTCTTTATCCATTCGTCTGTCAATAGGCATTTAGGTTGCTTCCATGTCCTGGCTATTGTAAATAGTGCTGCAATGAACACTGGGGTGCATGTGTCCTTTTGAATTATGGTTTTCTCTGGGTATATGCCCAGTAGTGGGATTGCTGGGTCATATGGTAGTTCTATTTTTAGTTCTTTAAGGAACCTCCATACTGTTCTCCATAGTGGCTGTATCAATTCACATTCCCACCAACAGTGCAAGAGGGTCGCCTTTTCTCCACACCCTCTCCAGCATTTGTTGTTTGTAGATTTTCTGATGATGCCCATTCTGACTGCTGTGAGGTGGTACCTCATTGTAGGTTTGATTTGCATTTCTCTAATAATCTCTTTCTTATACTATAGACTATAATGAAATAGAGGCAAGGAAGGATACTAGTATTTGCTTTTTTTAATATATATAAATTTATTTGATTTATTTTTGGCTGTATTGGGTCTTCGTTGCTGCGTGTGGGCTTTCTCTAGTTTTGGCGAGTGGGGGCTACTCTTTGTTGCAGTGCGCACGCTTCTCATTGCAGTGGCCTCTCTTGTGGAGCATGGGTTCTAGGTGCGCAGGCTTCAGTAGTTGTGGCGCGCAGGCTCACTAGTTGTGGCACACGGGCTTAGTTGTTCCGCGACATGTGGGATCTTCCTGGACCAGGGCTCGAACCCGTGTTGCCTGCATTGGCAGGCAGATTCTTAACCACTGCGCCACCAGGGAAGTCCCAGGACACTAGTATTTGGATAAGTGTTTGTTTAACAATTAAGCAAAATGAAATGGAAGAATTCACATACCACGTCTCCAGTGAAGGGGCCTTGAAGGTACGTTTTCCTCTTTACTGTGTTCAGAGTCAGTGCAGTGTTAAGCCTCCTTCACGGTTTTAAAACCCTGGACAATTCTGTGTTTAGAGTTACTTTTTGAGATTTCTGTACAGAGTATATCTGTGCTGAAATGCAGAGGATTTGCTGAACGTGAATCGTGGACCAGCACATTCTGTTTAGCAATCAGACAGTCCAAGCTACTCCCGTAGGTTTGTGTGTGTGTGGGTGCGCACGCATCGTTACGTGCTGAGGACACCTCTGGAGATGAAAGCAGCCTCTTAGAAATGAAACCAAGGACACTGACATCTTAGAAAAGGAAGACAAGGAAGCAGACAAGGAGGAGAAAGGGGAGGTAGGCAAGTGGAGGGGGTCGGTCATGTCTGCTTCTCAGGATTTGGAAAGCTTCTCGCAATGTGTCTTTGAAGGAAATGGTAGATCCAAGTTGAAATGGCCTTCTCGGCAGCTGATGAAGTGTGTTGTGTGACCTGTAGAGGGTAAACCAAATTATGACACTAGCCCAGGTCCTTGACCTTTGCATGAGTGATGGAAAACAGGTGGGAGGAAGAGTAGGTGGCAGAGTCTGCTTCCTCCAGATGCAGCCAGAAGAATGTGTGCTGAGATCCTAACCCACGCCGAGCCTCTCCTGGTGGCTGAAATAGTCAAAGAACCTACTGATTTTCCTGGCTATCCCCACAATGGTGGCACTCCTCTTTGCTCAGCTGGCTCATAAAAATGAAATTATTTCTCTTTTCTTGCAAAAGAGACTTTAAGTTTAAATTCCTTCTGCATCTCCCCACGTCCCTCTTTTTAAGCTATGGATGACCCCCTTCATTTAATTGCTGGAGTTATGGTCAGCTCAGTGGGCTTCTTGTTGTTGAGGCAACAGAAAACCCTCATTTGCACTTGATTCCCATACTTCTTCTCTCCCTGCTGGTGTGCCTGTGCCCTGCATTGGACACGGTTAAGGTGGGCGTTGGACAGGGTTAAGGTGGGCATTGGACAGGGTTAAAGTGGGCATTGAATAGGGTTCAGGTGGGCGTTGAATAGGGTTAAGATGGGCGTTGCACAGGGTTAAGGTGGGCACTGAACAGGGTTAAGGTGGGCGTTGCACAGGGTCAGGTGGTGGTTCATTTGACTGCAAGCTCTCACCATCTTCCTGACCTCGAGGTGCCATATGCACAATTCCAGGGAAACAGGCCAGCCAGCCTCGTGTTAGTCCCTTTACTTTCCTAAGGTAGTTTCCGCATTTAAATTTTTCTTTTTTTTTTTGCGGTACACGGGCCTCTCACTGTTGTGGCCTCTCCCGTTGCGGAGCACAGGCTCCGGACGCGCAGGCTCAGCGGCCATGGCTCACGGGCCCAGCCGCTCCGCGGCATGTGGGATCTTTCCGGACCGGGGCACGAACCCGTGTCCCCTGCATCGGCAGGCGGACTCTCAACCACTGCGCCACCAGGGAAGCCCCCCATTTAAATTCTTTTTCCACGTCCAACCTCAAGAGAAACTCAGGAAGCAGAGTTTCCCATCTGTCAGGTCACTTTAATGGGGCCCGGGTGACCACCGTGGGTGACACAGGGAAAACCTCTGCATTTCTAGTTGTCTGTTGGTCTGGAACCCACGTGAAAGCTGAATTAACATCCTTGTTCTTCCAGCCCTCGAAGCACCTGGACAGTGACGAGGACTCTCCTCTGGTGACCTTGTCGTTCGCGCTCTGCATCCTGGGCAGGAGAGCTCTGGGGACTGCGGCTCACAACATGGCCATCAGGTACCTGGGGAAACAGTTGTCACAGACACCAGTTGGCATTTTATATGTTGGATGGATTTTTGTCCATCGTTTTCTTTATTTTAAAGTTAGACTGCTCCTACTTCTTCCAGAGTGTTCTCTCCCTAATAAATCACGTTGGGCCCCTGAGAAGACTTTTTAACCACGGTGATCTGGAGAATTAGATGTAGAAACAGCCGTAATACAGAACAGTCAAAACCCCAGAATTCTGGGAATAGGGCGTTGTTCTGTGTTACAAGGTTCCTTTTGCAAGTTTTCTGCGAAGATCAAATGAAATCATGCATATGCAAAGCGCCTAGCCTGGTATTTGGCGGAATTAATGCTCAAAAAAACGTTAGTTCCCTTCCCCCGTTTTTCTTCACAAAAGAAAATTGTCACTTCTGTGCTTTAACTCCAGCCCCTGCCCCGCCCTGACCCTGTGGGGCTTTGATGACTGGATACTGCTTCTCCTGTTTTTTTCAAACTCTCTTTCTACAAGTTTCTCTTCTTAAAGAACAAAACAATTTTGTGTTTAGCTTTAAACCCTCTCCTGGCCCCTTTCACCCTCCTTCACCCTCGGTCCCTGAGGTCTTGCCTTCACACACAAGCCCCTGAACTGGCATCGCAGATGAAGCTGTGCTCTTTGCCCCGACCTCCTCCTTCTCCAGGGAACCGCCCTTGTGAATTTCATCGGTCACCTGCTCATAGCTCCGGCTGGTGGCCGTTTCACACGCTGCCCCTTTGGTAGTTAGCACTGTGGACCAGATGTTCTAGATTCTGCCTGTCCGTCAGAGGCCTCTTGATTGGTGCACATGAAAATCTCCCGAGGGGCTTGTACATATCCCGATGCCCAGGCCTTAGCCCAGGACAGAGCGATCACATCACGACCCCTGCGGGTGGACCACACATCGGGACTTTTTTATGGCTCCCCGGGTGCATCAGCGTGCAGCCAAGGCCGAGAATCATACAGACCCAGGGAGCTGAAAAAGAAAGAGCTTCTATGTAGTGGTTTCTCCTTCACTGGGACTTTGTTCAAGATGTCTGTGTTGTATGGTTGATCCGGCGCTCTGCAAAGCGGTCCTTCTGATACCCTACTTGAGTGTGTTTGGGGGTTATTAGGTGGGATGACAGGCTGCTTAAGGGCAAAAGCCACATGTGTGCTTGTTTAACAGCCGTCACAGTGCCTGCCCTTTGGGTGAACAAGTCCAGGGAGACTTGTCAAAGGTGTTTCCGAATGCCCTTCCTGCAGGGGATGGCTCTGAGTCATTCCTGTTGGCGAGCCACGGACAGGCGTCCTCCGTGACGTGTGTGCATTGGTAAGGGGTGACGTGGTGTGGTTGGCAGTCCCTCCATCCCTCTCTGGAGGCTATAGCCTTGAGTCACTAAGAGGAAAAGGTGAGAACCAAGGTGGTTGGAATTCGTGACAGCTAGCCTTTCAACACCCACATCCTAGAACTTTATGATTTTCCTCATAGATGAGAAATGCTCACCAATTAAAGTATTGTGTTGATCTGTGTTCTAGGAAATACTCTGGGGAGAAGCTGACCTGCTTCTAGCCCCTCTCTTCCCTCCTACCTGACTCAGCCTCATACTAGACCCAGGCAGTTCCCTCTGTGGTCATCTGGGACTGAATTTGATGATTGAAAGTCTAGCAGAAGCCTCCTTTGTGGGCTTTGTAAAACAGTCCCCTATAATTCTGTACATAGGGAATACTCTTTGAGAAGGGCCTCAGAAGATTCTGGACTCCACATCACAAAATGAGTCTTCAGATATTCACAGCATCCAAGCACATAATCTTTTGTTGGATCAATGGGAAGTTTTTTTGTTTTTTTTTAAATAAATTTCAAGTTTTCTTTACAAATTGCAAACAAATGCTTCAACGATTTCACTCTTTCCATTCCCGTACAACATATTTTCAGATTTCTTCGATCTTGTTCTTTGTGTTACTTGTTCCAATTTTCCTGATCCAGCTGTATCTAACTTGGTCTGTTTTATTTATTTTTTCCTAGCAGCTGCTTTGGTCAGCCTTGTTTTGATGGGATTTTTTGTTTGTTTGTTTCAAACAGCTTCTCATACTCCAAGTCGGCTCTGCTTGTTGCAAACATAGTGATGAGATAAATCTGGGAACGATACTCTTGCTAGTCTAGGGAAAGATTTGATTATCTGGGACTGATTCACTTCCCTGAGCCGTCCTGTACCGTATTTCAAGGTGCACTTGTTTTTATGGTGGGCCTGCTACTCCTCATTTTTTCCTCAGGTGAAATTTAGACTCATACCTTATAAAATAAACCTCATTTGGAATTTTGATTTAGAATATATTAAGTTCACAGATTAATTTGGGGAAAGAACGGACATCAGTCAATAATATGGTGTATCTTCGTAATCATTCAGTTTTTTGAATGTCTTTCCATAATAGTTTATCATTTTTTGGAGATTTGTAATCCTTTATGGACTTGTCTCTAGGTATTTTATAGTTTTACTGTGATCATGAATGAAATCCTTTTCTTCCTGTCACCTTTTCTAATTGGCTACTGCTGGTATACAGGAAGGTTACAGTAAGTCCCCTACGTACGAACCTTCAAGTTGCGCACTTTCAAAGACGCGAACGTGCGTTGGCATGCCCAATCACGTAAGTCAGTTCACGTGTCTGGCGTACATTGTCACGCGCGTGCATCCTCTGCAAGTGGTTGTGCTTTTGTGTACTTTACTGTACTGTGTTTGTTTTTTATGTATTATTTATGTGGAAAGTATTATAAACCGATTACAATACAGTACTAGAGAGCCGATTGTGTTAGTTGGGTACCTAGGCTAATTTGTTGGGCTTACGAACAAATTGGACTTAACGAACGTGCTCTTGGAATGGAACTCGTTCGTATGTAGGGGACTTACTGTATTTAGCTTTTTTATACCGATTTCATCCTGGGCACCTCTACTGAACTCTGTTATAAACATTATTTCAATTAATCCTATTTGATTTTCTGCTGAAAAGACATATCTGCAAATAATGACAATTTTGCCTTTTTCTTTCCTGTATTTATACCTCAGTTCTTTCTCCTGTTCCATTGGCTCTGACCTCCAGTTGGAGGTGGGCGTCTGTGTTAGTTTCCAATTGCTGCTGTAACAACTCAGCACAAATTCGGTGGCTTACAGCAGCATACATTAGTTGTCTTACAGCTCTGGAGATCAAAAGTAGAAAATGGGTTTCACTAGGCTAAAATCAAGGTGTCTGCATTCCTTCTGGAGGCTCTGAGGGGAGAATCCATCCCCTGTTCTAGAGGCCGCCTGCATCTCAGCAACCCCTTCCTCCATCTTCCCAGCCAAACGTGTAGCCTTTTCCAATCTCTCTCTGACAAACTCTACCTCACCCACTTCCTTCTTTTACTTATGAGGATCCTTGTGATTACATTGGGCCCTCCCAGATAATCCAGGAAAATCTCCGCATCTCAAAATGCTCAATTTAATCACATCTGCAAAATTCCTTGTGCCCTGTAAGGTAACATAACCACGGGTTCCAGAGATTAGGACATAGACATGTTGGGGGACCATTATTCGGTCTAACACAGCATCCTCACATTAATCCAGACATTAATGGGGAACGAGTGTCATATTTTAGCGTTAAAAAATAAGGTTTGTTTTAGGATTCTGTTAGACCATCTTCATCGTTACGAGTGTCCTTCTCTTCGTAGATTGCTAAAGCTTTCATCAGGAAACGATGTTGAATTCTTTCAAAGTTTGAGGGCTCACGTTCAGATGAAATGCTTCTTAAATCTATTAACGTACTAGGTTATATGAGTAGATTTCTTCATTAAAACGTCCTTACAATTCTGAGATAAGCTCTACTTGGTCACGATACATTCCATCTATGCAATGATGGATTCACTTTGCTAATATCTTATTCATGTTCAAAGTAGGAGTGGCTCGTGATCTGCGTGTGTGCGCGCGCGCTTCATCCTCGTATAATGTTAACTCAGGAGTATGCCCTTAAGTGTACTTTCTGACACCTAACAAGTCATTCTCACATATTTAGTATTAAAGACTAACAGATGATTTTTGAACACTTACTCCACAGATTAAGTCTCATATAGCAGCCTAGCATAAGTCACAAGCTCTGCTTCATTTGATGGGTTTCTTGGGGAAATATTTTGTCTTCACAGCAGTGACATAGGTTTGATAGGCTATCCTCAAGGAAGAAAAATACACGCACGAAAAATTAGAGAGGATGAGCAAATTGAGAATCAGCTTAAATGATAAGCTGAATGCAGGTGAGCAAAGGAGTACAGGTACGTAAAGTGTCTTCAGATAAGACGTCCGTATGTTACGGAGATAGGATGAGTTAATAGGGTTGTGACAAGCAAACCCTGAGAGTGGTTTTAATTTGGAGTTTGGGGCCTATCCCCTTTGTAGAACTGTGCCTCCTACTGAACAAGAGCACACAAATATAAAGGCATGTTTAGGAGGAAATCAAGATCGTTTCACTGACCACAGGGGCTAAAAGATGGCTTGGTGACTGTCTTCAGGTACATGAGAGGTGATGAGTGGATCGGAGCTGATGGTCCATTTATAGAGATAAAAGGTGAGACGGTGGCTGTATCCACAGCAGCAACATGTTTGCTTGAAGAAGAAATTTAACTGACTCTTGGAGTAACGAGGCTTCTAAGAGAATAGAACATGTCGAGATAAATGTAAGCTTGAAAAATGACAGACAGTCCAGCCCTAGATGTCCTGTGCTGGAGGCTGAGAGCCCTTACAGATGACCTTGTGGCAGGGGGGTCACTGTCCTAGTCTGGGGTCACATCTACCATGTCCACACTGCTCTCACCCACAGCAGACTGAGGAAAATCGCGTTCTTCAGGAATCCTGGACATAATCTCAGTTTCCCTGCCGACCTTCTGCTGGAGACGAGACCCCACACTAGGGCCAGACGTCATAGTGAATCCTCTTGCAGACAAGACTGAGGTCTGCCTGACAGACTGGGGTAGGAAACTCAGAAATCAGGATCTAGAAGAGAAGTAAAGTAAACATGACGCACGGTCCTGAACCAGAGATTAAAATCAAGTTGTCCAGCTCAGGTCAAGATGGCGGTGTAGGAAGATTCTGAGGTCACCTGTTCTCACAATCACACCAAACCTACCACATCACATAGAACAACGATCCCCGAGAAGACTAGCAGGACAGATTTTCTGCAACTAAGGATATCAGAAAAGGCCACATCGAGAAGGGTAGGAGGGGTGGAGACACGGTCCAGTCAGAACCTGCACCTCCAGTATGACGACCCACAAGTGGGAGGGGAGTCACCACCGAGGGGGTCCCCCCTGAGGAGCGAGGGGTCTGAGGCCCACATTGGGCTCCCCAGCTGGGGAACCTGAACCAGAAAAACAAGCCCCATAAAATCTGGCTTTGAAACCAGTGGAGCTCACGTCCAGGAGAGCCCGAGGGCTGTGGGAAACCAAGACTCAGCTCTGAAGAGCTTGTGCCCAAACTCACTTGTTCCGAGCGCCAGCACGCTGGATTGAAAAGCACCTGGATTGTACAAGGAGGTACATTGATTAATCTTAGGGCACTTGCCAGAGGGGCAGGGATCTGGCGGGACTTTCTCAAGGGACAGAAGCGCTGGCAGGCGCCTTTTTTTCTTTTTCTTTTAAAAATATTTATTTATTTATTATGGCTGCACCAGGTCTTAGTTGCGGCGTGCGGGATCTTAGTTCCCCAGCCAGGGATCGAACCCGAGCCGCTGGCACTGGGAGCATGGAGTCTTACCCACTGGACCACCAGGGAAGTCCCCAGGTGCCTTTTTTCCCCTCTCTTTCCACGTCGCTGGCCGGGTGCTGGTGGGCATCATTTCTGTCCCTCTCCATCACCCAGCTAACACCGTGCACCCTGCCCTGGACCAGCCTTGCCCAACCTGCCCAGGCTCCCTGGAATGTCTGGGTGTTCTGGTCCCCAGAATCACCCCTGGTGCCTCAGGATCACCCGAGCAGCCCCAGGCTCCAGCATTAGACTTGTTTCCACCTGAATCCTCAGATTCACTGACGCTGCACCCAAGATAATGACCCATTGTCCAAAACTTAAAATCTCTATCTTGAATGCTACTTTTTTTTTTCTGAGAGAGCAGGGTTTCTCAGCAGTGGCACTATTCACATTTTAGGCTGTGTGGTTCTTTGTTGTGGGGGGGGACTGTCCTGGACGTTGCTGCCTGGCCTCTACCCACTGGGTGCCAGGAGCATCACCCCCTTCAGCTGTGACGTCCAAAATATGTCTCCAGATATTGTCAGATGTCCCCCGGGGGCCAAAATGTCCTTGGGCCAAGAACCAGTGAGAGGGTGCAGGTGAAAACTGGGCTGAGTTGGTCAGTGATTTTGAACAAAAGTAGGGCTTCGAGGGGCTTAAGGAGCATCTGGCTAGCATAGAGCTCTGAGGACTCCTCTGTGGATAAAGAAAGATGCGATACAAGGAGTGAAAACAACCTTTGCTTCAACTGGCCGTCCTCAAGCTGTCATTGCCGTGAAAGGTGATGGGTGAGGATGCTGAATTGGGCGGGACCCGTTAAAGCATAAGCCTTAGGCTAACCTGGGGCTGGAGTTTCCGCTGGCACTGCAGGCAACAGCCGGAGCCTCCAGCTGGAACGTGGCCATTTCCACGAAGGCTATGAGTGACTGTGCTCAAGTACTGGTGGCTCCAGCCTCTCATCTATGCAGCACCAGTGGTTATGTCATCGTAGAATAGGAAGTGGGGTCAGAACCAGAAAGAATAGGAGGCAGTACAAGCAGAGTGTCGCGAAGACCCAGCTTGGTGGTCGTTGGTGTCTGCCGGGGGTGCAGAGTCACTCTGAGGTGGAGGCTGGATCATCCTTTCCAACACACGTGTGAGCACACACACGTGCACCCATGTACACACGCACACACACAAATGTGCACCTGTGTACACGCACAGTATACATGCACACGCACACGCACACACAGACGTGCACCTATGCTCGTGTACACACATACACGCACACATACACACATGCACACACAGTTATGACGGCGACATAAGATTCAAGTCCTGGCTCCATGGAACGTGGGTTGAGTGCAGCAGAAGAGGTACAGAAGGCCCTTTATAGAGTTTGTCGCCAAGCAGTCCTCAGTGCAGGGACAATCTCTACATCCACAGGTAGAGAGCCAGACCGCAGCACCGAGATAAGCCCGGTCTTACGTGGCACTGCACACGTGCTAGAAACTTAGTAAATAAAGGCAGCGCTAGGGGGCCGGGCAGTGGCTGTTCTAGTCCCCACGAAGGCCAACCTTGATCGACTCAGATGTAATCCTGTTTCCCCACTCCAGCTGTTGGCCTGGGGGTGGGAGCCTGTCATCTCTCAGTAGAGTCTTAACAAGACCAAGCCCGCTAATGCTCCAAGTCAGCAATGTGCTGCAGGCGACCTGGAGACCTGTGCTCTCCCTGCCAGAGCCTTCCAGCTCGTCACATCTCTGCTTTCCTCCTCCTCATCCTCCTGAGATTAAAAGGCAGGTAATGAAACACCCTTACTTTTAGGATGCCTGTACCTTGAAGGTGCTAGGGGTAATACCATCAGTCTAGTGGAATTCTACCCGAGGCTTTGTTTTCTACATGGAGACTCATTTAAAGAAACCTTTTTTTTTTAATTGAAATATAGTTATTTCCAATGTTGTGTTAATTTCTGCTGTACAGCACGGTGATTCAGTTATACATATATATATACGTATATGTATACATATATACGTTCTTTTTCATATTCTTTTCCATTATGGATTATCACAGGATAGTGAATATAGTTCCCTGTGCTCTACAGTAGGACCTGTTGTTTATCCATCCTATAGATAATTGTTTGCATCTGCTAATCCCAAACTCCCAGTCCTTCCCTCCCCCCGTCCCCCTCCCCCTTGGCCACCAGTGGTCTGTTCTCTGTGCCCGTGATTCTGTTTCATAGATGATTCACTTGTGCATTGAGGCTCACTTTAATGGAACAGCAGTAAGCGTCACGAAGTGTCATTTTCCTCTGAAAATAGAAAGGGCCGGTAAAGCGTTTACCGTTGGGGACCTGGGGTGGGCTCACAAGCACTCAGTGAGGTCCCGTGGAAGGGCCTTTTCCCGACCGGGCAGTCGGGCCTGTGGCTGCTTTCACACGCCGCCGAGCAAAGGATGGGCTGACTCTCCGGGTCTCCTCTTGCATCTGCCCGTGTCGCTCTGGGCATCTGTGCAGGTTCCTCTGTCTCCCTCTGCCACCGTCCCCAGCCCCACATCGAGAGGAGTGATTTCTCTACGCCTGTGTGCAAGCAGCAAGGCATGCTTCTAATCCTTTCCAGAAAAAAAACCCACCCACGTTTAACCCCCTCTTTTCAGGATTTCACCCCTATCTGAGGACAGGGGCATTTTGCTGTCACCATTTTCAGTGACAGCACTTAGCACCGTTTCAAAGCTCCCCTCCCTGCATCTGCACTGCTCCAGCCTGGCTCTGCGGCCCACCCCTCCCCTCCCAGGACCGCAGGCAGCTCCGGGAAGTCTGTGTTCTGTGTCGGGGGAGCCTGTTCAGGAGGGCTGCCTCCTGGACTCTTTCTGGAAGGTTCTGGGCTCCTCGAGGCCACAGCATCTGCCCCACCTGCCTAGACCCTGGCTGCTCCCGTTTCCCACGGCCTGCTCTGACTCCAAGCCCCGGCATCCCTCTCAAGGGAGTTCTGGAAGGAGGTTAATGATGCTGGGGTGTTTCGCAACGACGTGCTCCAGCAGCCAACAGTGGAGCTATTTCCCTGACGTGTGGGTCTGGCGTGCTGCATTGGATCCAAAGTCTTGCTTGGCGAGCCAGCTCATTAGATCCTTCTCAGTTCCATCCTCGGAGCGTGTCTTCCGCACACACGTCCCTGCTCGTTCTGTCCCAGTTCAACCCCGTCGGGGATGCTATTTCTCGTACAGCTGCCCACACTCCCGCTCAGGGATGTCAGAGGCCAGGGTGTTTAGAGGACGCTGGGACTGAGTGTATCACTGGAACTCGAGGCGATGAATGAGGGAAGAACCATTCTTTCCCTCCGCATAATACAGGGTGAGTCGCTTTCCCAGACCCACTCCCTGCGTTGATCCAAAAGGTAAAGGACCCAGACCGTGAAAGATGTCCCTCGGGCACCTCTCTGCTCTCCACCCAGGCGATGCTCAATTACATGCAGGAAATGGAAACAAAGCCAAAAAGCCTAGAAACATAAAAACCCGGACAGCCTGAGAAATCCTTCCGTCATTCATTTTAATCCCCTCTATCGTGCCTCATCCTCTAGTCATTAAAAAAAAAGGTGGGATTGGGAGCTGGAGGTTCTCTGAGAATCCAGATGGCCAATTTGAGATTGGATTTGGTGTCATTTTCTCTCCATATGGTGGGAGAATCCAATTTTTATTATGAGTGACCGAGTCCGAAAGCGCTATCCAGAAACACAGAGACGACCAATGGAAGGGCCTGTGTTCTTGCCCTGGCCTCCCTGCCTCCCTCCCAAGAAGTGGAGGCCCCAGGGCTCCGGGACCAGATGGCCCCGTGTCTCAGCACTCACTCTGCCTGTGGACATAGCAGGCCAGCTCTGACCAGGACCTCCACCATCACACTCAGGGATCCAGAGCATCAGTGGCTATTCCTGAAGGTGACCATTACAGCAGTTGTCACAAGAGTCTGAATACGACCTGCAGTGTCAGGTGTTCGGTGGGACCTCTGCTGGATCAGCCGAAAGACAGTAAAATCCTTCCTGAGGTGACACAAGGGAGACTCAGGCCAGCTCAGGGTGACAGGAGCCTGAACACCTTTGCTCCGTATGAACGAACAAACTCGACTTTGTTTCACAGCCTGGATTCTTTCCTGTACGGCCTCCACACCCTCTTCAAAGGTGACTTCAGAATAACAGCCCAGGATGAGTGGGTGTTTGCAGACATCGACCTCCTGCACAAAGTTGTTGCCCCAGCTCTCAGGATGTCCCTGAAGCTGCACCAGGTAAACATTCCTTTTTTTAAAAAAGGTATAAGCCTGAAACATCAGGGGGAAAAAATGACCTTTCAAAAACGCAGTCCCCTTCCTCGGCATGACATTGATGAGTGGGCTTCTGATTTAGTAACTAAGCGTTGGGGCATCGCATATTCTTGACGGTGTCCGTGACAGTGTGCCCTCAAGACCCCTAGAAGGTGGTGATCTCCCACTAGGATGGAAGAGGGGACTTGGCCAGAGAAAATGACATCAGAAGTGCCCACGCTGTCTCAAAAAGTCATAGGCACCTAAGTCACAAGCTCCTTGCCTAGCACGGCCCCGAGGCCAAGGGTGCTGAGTTGGCAAGGTGTCCTCCATCCACTCAGGGCAACCGTGAGACGTGCAGGTGGGCTTGGCCTTGCACCCACCCGGGGCCAGCTCTCTGGTCCTCCTGACCCAAAGATGGACTTCCTTCCCCAGGACCAGTTCACTTGCCCCGACGAGTACGAAGACCCCGTGGTCCTCTACGAGGCCATAAAGTCCTTTGAGAAGAAAGTGGTCATCTGCCATGAGGGCGACCCAGCCTGGAGGAGCGCCGTGCTGGCCAACAAGGAGGAGCTGCTGACCCTGCGGCATGTGGTAGACGAGGGCACAGACGAGTACAAGGTCATCATGCTGCACAGAAGCTTCCTGAGCTTCAAGGTGATCAAGGTACGGGGCCCATCCTTCCCAGCTGGCCCGAGCCTCCCATCTGGGGGGAGTGTGAGAAGAAACAGGATGGATCGGCACCGATGCCCTCACCCTGGGCCAGCATCCTCTGTCTAGACCCACGGTCCCAGGGTTGGGGGGGCAGCATTGCCCAGCATGCAGGGCACCCCCGGGGCAGGTGGTGCCTCTCCTCCAGGGCCCTTTCCCACCCAGAGAGCCGGTGCCCAGGTGACAGCTTTGGCAAGAAGTCCTGGTAGGCTGGACACACATGTCGCTGAGGGTCAGGATCTAGCTTATTCTTTTTTACTTAATTAATTAATTTATTTATTTTTGGCTGCGTTGGGTCTTTGTTGCACGCAGGCTTTCTCTAGCTGCGGCGAGCGGGGGCTACTCTTGGTTGCGGTGTGCGGGCTTCTCATTGCGGTGGCCTCTTTTGTTGCGGAACATGGGCTCTAGGCACGTGGACTTCAGTAGTTGTGGCACGTGGGCTCAGTAGTTGTGGCTCGCGGGCTCTAGGCGCGCAGGCTCAGTAGTTGTGGCGCACGGGCTTAGTTGCTCTGCGGCATGTGGGATCTTCCCGGACCAGGGCTCGAACCCGCGTCCCCTGCACTGGCAGGCGGATTCTTAACCACTGTGCCACCAGGGAAGCCCCTAGCTTATTCTTAAAGACTTTACAATTCTCTAAAATTCCAGACCTTCCTCTAATAACCTGTCCCTGAACCCGAGAACTCCCTTCCCAGAGATTCTCTTCTTCCTATAGCTTCAGACCACCACGCTGAAACAAAGCCTTCCTTCCTTTTAATTTGATCTCTGTGGCCCCGTGAAAGTGGCATCACATCCACCTTACGGGGCTGCCATTCGGGTTTGACTATGAAAGCTTTAGGCCAAAGTATTGCGGTCCCAGGTACTCAGACCCAGAACCAACATGCTGGCGGCCCCCGCCATCTGCTTTTCTCCCCGCGTCTTCCCCACCCTGCAGGTGAACAGAGAGTGTGTCCGTGGCCTTTGGGCGGGGCAGCAGCAAGAGCTCATCTTCCTCCGCAACTGCAATCCCGAGCGCGGCAGCATCCAGAACCACAAGCAGGTCCTCCGGAACCTGATCAGTTCCTCCTGCGACCAGCCCCTGGGCTACCCCATGTATGTCTCCCCGCTCACCACCTCCTACCTAGGGACCCACAGGCAGCTGAAGAACGTCTGGAGCGGACCCGTCACCTTGGACAGCGTCAGGGCGTGGTTCCGAGCCAAGTGGTTAAGGTGGGTCCTGACAACAAAGGCCATTATTTACCGGGATGCTGGATGGGGCGGGGCTGCGACTCCAGGGCTTCTGGTTGGAATGTCACTGTCCATGGCTCTTTCCTCCTGAGATGAAAACTGCCGTGCCCAAGTGCGTCGCAGCGCATCCTTTGTTTTATCAGATGAGTCTGTCTCCCTCCCCCTTGCATCCACGGGCTGAGACTCGGGCTTGAGTCCTTGCAGTACTGCCGAGGTTATGGGTCTTTGGGAGTGGCTGTTACACATCTGTCTCAAAGAACGGGGCTTGAAATCCCTCCTCCCACCCGGCACTCATGTCTCATCCCGTTAAGTCTTCTCACCCCGTTGTAACGGTGTCCCTGGTGAGTTGGAACGAATTCTAAGATGTTCTGTCTGAATCTGGCAGAGTTCCATGTCAGGCCCCAGAGCTGAGGGTCCCTGTGGCTGGTGGGACCTGCGGCTTCTTCATCCGGGCGTGGTGTATTCATTTATCAGACTCTGAGGTTTGGGGAACGGAAGCCCCTCTGTCCACCGGCGTCCCAGGTGTGCTGCTCACCTGTAGAGTCCGGTCTGCCACCCTGATTTGGACACGAATGTGATGGGGCGTTTAGGGCAATCAGAAATGTTTTGGTGAGACCCTTGAAGCGTTTTTCCATCTCACAGGGTGCGGAAGGACTGCGATGCCGCAGGCCAGCCCAGCGCTGGCAACAGCCAGGATGCCGATGGCGGGGGCGCCCCGCCCGTAGGCGGCAGCAGCGCCCCCAGTGGTGAGAGTCGGGAGAGCAGCTCGGAACAGCCCAGAAAGGATGGGAGCCGCCACCGGTCACCCCCTGAAGGGACAAGGATGACAGGTGGGTGCAGCGGGGGCTTCGTGTTACTGATAAGGCTCCTGTCATCCCACTGGCCAACACTGTGGGTTGTGTTGTCGTTCTAACCTCTGAGAGCCCCTTTTTGCAGGAAAAATCAGTGTTGGGACAAAAGATGCCCCAAATATCCACGACTCTTATAAGTTCTACTCAGAAAACAACTCTCCATGTGTTAGATTCAGCATTTAACCTTTATCCATCTGTCTGTCCATCACCTCAGCCAGCCAGCCATGTGTCTGTCCCGTTGGCCCAGCGGTCACTCCCTTCCACTCCGTCTCTCACTCATTCAGTGCCTATTGGCTCACGTGCCTTTGTGTCGGGCTGTGTTGTAGCTCTTGATCTATGATGGTGCCTCCGTCTTTCTGTGAGTTGAGCCGCCGTCTCCAAGTCTGTGGCGAGGGAGCCAGGCTCCTGCTCTCCGTTGCTCACTGTCTACAGCTCTCCCCTTCCTGCACTTACACCTGACATTTCAGAGCATAAGAAAAGAGGGAAGGGGGCTTCCCTGGTGGCGCAGTGGCTGAGAGTCTGCCTGCCGATGCAGGGGATGCGGGTTCGTGCCCTGGTCCGGGAAGATCCCACGTGCCGCGGAGCAGCTGGGCCCGTGAGACATGGCCGCTGAGCCTGAGCGTCCGGACCCTGTGCTCCGCGGCGGGAGAGGCCGCAGGGGTGGGAGGCCCGCGTACCGCAAAAAAAAAAAAGAAAAGAGGGAAGAAGGGTGCCAGCAGGTGCGGATGGAGGGGGTGGCTTTGTTCAAGTTTGGGCTGAGTTTAAAGTTTTAAAGCAGTTAGGGTCAACCAGATGGATGAAGTCCCAAAACCCCAGTCCACTGGGAAGAGGGGGCTGCTTAGAAAAGACGACCCCGAGGGCCCGCAGAGGACGCACCCGGGTGGATGCGGGAGAGACAGATGCTTGGCCCTGGTTCCTGCTGGCACACTGGCACTCAGCTTTGCCCTTCAAAACCTGTTAGTGGCTTCGCCTTTTGGCCTCAGTGCTTTTACCATCCAGAAGGATTCATTAAGTGCCTTTTTGTGTGTGTTCCCTTGCCAGTTTTGCACCGAATGAGTAATGAGGAACGGTCCCTGTCTCCTGGAAGCAAGGCTGAGGATTTAACTGAAATAGTGAGGATTTATATAAAGATGGGCAAGATGGTAGATAGATAGATCGGGAGACAGAGAGGCAGACAGATGATGGGTAGAAGACAGATGATGGATGATAGATGGATGGATGGATACATGATAGATAGAGATGAATCAATAGATGATAGTTAGATAATAGAAGATAGATGAGAGATGGAAGGAAGGGAGGGAGAGGTAGATAGGTAGGTAGAGGGGCAAAGTGATTGCCATTAGCTGCTTAGGGGGAAGAAGGCCCCCTTCCCCACCCCGTGCCGTCTGCCCCAACCCCAAGCAGAGCGGTCACCCAGCCAGAGGCCTCCAGTGTTGGGCTCTCAGGCCAGGAGTTTCTCATTGCTTAGTTAACAGTTGTTATTGCATGAGAATTTTAAGTTTCAAAATCACATAAAGTGATCTTCCAGGTGGGAAAATGCAAGGCGGGTTCCAAATGGAGAAATTCCTGAGCGCTTGGCACGTCTAACCAGGTGACTTGTGGGAACCAGAGGGAGGCTGGAGTCTGGGGGTTTCTGGCTGGCGGGGCCGCAGGCTTTTAAAGAGCCGAAGATGGGCGTGCTGGACGGGCTCTGACTCAGTGAGATGCCTCTTCCCTTTCGTAGAAGCGAAGCTGTGCCAGCGCTTGGGGCTAGCGCTGCTTCCTGTCCTAAAATCCAGACCCCATAGGTTGTGAACACTGCCCCCCCCCCCCCCCCATTCACCGCCAGAGCCTGAGGCTGGGAGCAGTCACAGGCTTTCGTGGCAGATGTCGGAGCTGCATCTTCCAGAGCCCAAACCAGCTGTGCATTTTCCATCGTTGCTTTTTTTTTTTCTTTCGGTACGCGGGCCTCTCACTGTTGTGGCCTCTCCCGTTGCGGAGCACAGGCTCCGGACGCGCAGGCTCAGCGGCCATGGCTCACGGGCCCAGCCGCTCCACGGCACATGGGATCTTCCCGGACCGGGGCACGAACCCGTGTCCCCTGCACCTGCAGGCGGACTCTCAACCACTGCGCCACCAGGGAAGTCCTCCATCATTGCTTCTTAAAATCGCTTCTCCCAAGGCCACCAAGAGTGACCACCTTTCAGACCATCTGGCTTAGAGTCCCAAGGGGGCCCCAGTGGGCTGAGAGAAGCTGGTGGGGCGTGAGTCCCGGAGGGGGAATGACATGACAGATGGCCCCTTCTGCCCTCCGGCCCTGCCTGAAGCCTCACCATCCCCCTGCCTCAGTGGCTGCCCGGGGCGAGGCTTTCCTGAAACTCACCAGGGGGCATCACAGCTGATGGCATAAGCCAAACACCCATTCTGCGGGGCTGGACAGGGATGGAGTCCAAACTTGCCTTCAAAAGGATGAAACACATGAGACAGTTGGCCTGAAACCAGCCACTGGGACTCACAGGCACGCCTCAAGGCAGCAGGGAAATCTCGGGACGTCAGGGCAGAGCAGGCCCCTGAGAGACATCTAGAAAAGCTCGAAGTTGGCATCAGAAAGGGACAACCTTACTCCCCACACCCAGGACACAGACACCTCCTCCTGCCCCTAGAAAACTGAGATGTCCCCTTCTTTTTACTACCACTCTGGTTAAAGCCATACGGGGACATGGCCACCTTTGGCTTGGTTCACTGCACGCACTCACTCCCTGGGGAAGTTCAAGGCCAGGACCCCTGTCCCTTCTCTCCACGTCCCTCGGCAGCAGTTAGAAACACGCCCCACCTGTGAGTAAGCACCATGTCGGAACCCCGGGGCTTGGAGAACAAAGCCCAGGACGGGGTAAGCTTCTGGTGGGATCCCAGGCTGCATCCCTCAGCACCTGATAAACGCAGCTGCTCACAAGCATCCATGCTGCAGGCAAGAGGAGAGCTGCCCCCGCCCGGCTCAGGCCTCCGAAGCCTGGCAGGGGCCTCCACCCACAGGCCGCCGCCTCCTGAGCTGGTGCAGAGAGTGGGGATGGGGTAGGGGGACTCCCGTGCCCTGACAGGGCCAGGCGCAAAGCTGTCAGTTACCAAAGCTCCGAGTGCAGTAGCCCTTGTGACCCCAAGGACACCGGCCCCAGAAGGAGCCGCACATGGGGAGGGGGATGGCCCTGCCCGGTGCCACCAAGGTACGCCTCGTACCTGCTACCAAGGACTCTTCCCAGATGACGCAGCCAGTGGTGAGATGCCCGAAGGCCCCTGGAAGAGGGAGGGCAGCCTGGGAAGCCACGCCCCCCGCCACCCGCCGCTGCCATTCCCAGCAGGACGGCATCGCCGAAGGGGCCTCTGTGCTGTGCAGTTGCTGGGGTTCCTTCTAACCTCCGGCTTCTCTGGCCTCCTTCTCGCCCTCCCTCCAACTGAATCAAACCATGCTGCCCGCAGCTTCCAGAAAGCAAGCCAGGAGCCTGCTCAGCCGGTGCAGGGAAGTTAGAGGTCGGTCTCCAGTGCGGGGGGGTGGGGGGGATATTCCTGATCCCATATCTTTGTACTCGACCTGGAAGACTCACCTTCCCAGCTCCTGCCCCACAGCTCGCCTCCCAGGCTACAGGGGAGGCCCAGGGCCCAGTCTGCAGGGGCACACGGTTCGGGCGGGGGTGGGTCTCAGTGTCTAGGTCAAGGCACTTTTGAAGCTTCCCAGATGGTTCCAATGGCCAAGGTTAAGAAGCCCGTGGCCAAACCCAAACCGCCTGGGGCTGGCTCTGTTCCCAGTCAGGGGTTGAAGAAGCTCTGGGTTTCCGTGCGAGGTGAGTTTTGCAGGTTGGGTCGTTGTTTCCTGGTCAGTGTGCCGCGTGCCGAGCCTGTAGATGTGCCGATGCAGTCAGAGAGGAAGGGCGGAGGGTGGAGAGCACCGCGTGATGCCACGTAGGCAACCAGTGATGACCGGTGTGCTGTGCCCTGTGGGAGTCCCTGGGGCCGAGGTGAAGGAGCTGACTTCCCAGGCAGGGCATGACAGAGAAGCCTAGCTATGCAGCAATGATTGAGCCGCTCTCAAGGGTGAATGTGAACGAAATTCTAAGCACAGACTCTTGTTTTACTCACAGTGCCCAAGGCTCAGTGCCCGTAACTGGAGTCCCAACTGCTCCCTCCCTCCCTGGGTCCCTGCTTCAGTCCCCAGCCGAGTATCCCCAACCTGGCCCTTGCCAGACTCCCAGAGGACTGCAACCCCAGGTGGGCACAGTGTGTGGATGCCCAGCACCTCATGCCTGACTCGCGGGCCCTCACGCCCAACGGCCAGGAACTCACTATGCAGCCCTAAGGGCGGCCTGACAACCTGCAGACTTCTTGCTGGAAGGGGACTCGGCCCACTGGTGAAGGCTGGTGGGCTGCTTGCTGAGGAGAGCAGTTAGGAATTTGTAACTAATCTGAATCCCAGATTGGACAGGAAGGTTATCTCTTCTATCCATTTTTTTAATAGTTTAGTGTTTTATTTTGAAATTTTTTAAAGTACAGAAAAACTTCAAGAATAAGGCAATGAATACCTAAATACATTTCATCTAGATTCAATAGTTAACATTTGATACATATAATTTTTCTCTTCTATCCTATTCTAAGGACTTGCACCACCACCTTTCAGATAACAATCAAAGACAAAGGAATAGTGCTGGGATAATGAACAGGGGCGGGTAGTTTACATGGAATTTCAATCCAGGTTCTAAGGAGGTTTTCCCTAGAAACGCTCCTAATTTGATAATGAAGTAACTGGCAAACTAAGTTAAACTACAGAATAATAAGTAGCATAGATGTATTTAGCTTGGTTTCGTACTTGTTCCATTTGCAAAATTAACTTTTAAAAAATCAAGAGCGACAAAAAAAAAACCCCAAGAAAATCTGAAGCAGTGAAATTGGGGCAGGGGTTACCCCATGTTGCATGGAACACAGACCATTTCCCTTTGTTACTGGCATGAGCTAAGTTCCCCCACTAAGTACGGGTGGTCTCTCCAACATCACAATCACTGTCTTGCGGATGAATGTGGGCTATTCTGGGGCAGCAATCAGCGTTACGGTATAAATCACAAGCAGATGTTTGGCCTTGCCAAGCTCTGAGTAAACTAACAAATCACCATCTCTGTTCTTAATTCTGATTCGTCAGGGTCCCTTTCTCCCTCTTTCTTCCTCTATAAGAGTAACATACTCAGCTCTGCAGCGGGGACCGTTCAGATGGGCCCCATCCCCGGGGAGGGGGGGGGAGCCCCATGCCGGGGAGCTGCCTACACTCACCCAGGGAGCCTGATCCCAGTACCACTCTGTGAGCAGCATTGTGGGGGGGCACCCCGATTTCTCAGCAGACGGGCAGGAGGGAGCCAGGTGGGAGCCCCAGTGCCCTCTGGAAACGGGCCCCCACCACCACAGTGGGCACATGGCAGTAAGGTCAACGTGAGGCAGGAGGGCCCTTTCAGCCAGTCCGCCGCTGTGGGAGGGGCAGGGCTAGAGGGGACCCGGGGAACGTCCACAGTAACATCTGTGCCCTAAGGAGTTATCTCGCAAAAGACGTGTTCCCATAGACAAACGTAAATATTTCAGAATCACCGGGTGCCCGGTTAATCACTTGGGCATTTGGGGTGAGGCGACATTCCTTGGGGGTACCCACCCTGCAGCCCCCTCTATTTTTACCCATTGATTGTAACTGTAGCCACTCCTGGAGACACGTCAGTAGGGCAGTTGGTGGCACCGTGACGTCACCAGCTGCCCCCTTCAGAATAATATTTTATTGATTTTTATTGTTTAAACTGAAGTACAGTTGATTTAGAAATGTTGTGTTAATTTCTGTACAGCAAAGTGATTCGATTAAACATATATATATACCTTCTTCTTCATATTCTTTTCCGTTACGGTTTATCATAGGCTACTGAATATAGTTCTCTGTGCTTCCCAGTAGGACCTTGTGGTTAAAATAATATTTTAAAATTAGACCCTGGTGAGTACTGAGGCTTAAGTTGAGGAACTCGGCGTTCCAGCAATTCAAGGCTCGTCCGCCCGCCTAGTCTCTAAAGCCGCAGAGGTAAGTCAGGCACAAGACAGGCGCTTTAAGCCCGCCTTCCTCCAGAGATGTGCCAGGACCAAACCCTTGGGCAGTCCGGTCCCTCGTGTCCAAAATGGCCTTGTTTTTCTCTCTCTCTTTTTTTTTAGATTTAGGCCAGGGTGGATATATGTATGTGTATAACTGATTCACTTTGCTGTACACCTGAAACTAATACAACGTTGTAAATCAACTAGACTCCAATTAAAAATAAAATAAAGGCCTCATGTCAGCAAGTCTCAGCAAGAGCTGGGCCAGGAAGGACCCCTGAGGGGAGGGACAACTGGCCAAAGGGAGCTGGGAGCCCCTCCAGTCCACTGGGAGCCCTGACAGACGTGGGAACCCGGGCCGTGCACGCCCGAGTTGGGCCGGGGAGGGCTTCCTCTCAAAGACCTTGATCTTAAGGGAAAACTTTTCTAGAAAAAAAAGGCCATAGCATGTGGCTCAACCCTTTTTTCCTTTCCAAGGCAACTAGACATGATGCAAACCTGCGTGCTTTCCCTTCATCACTGCTTATCAGAGGAGCCCGGGAACCCAGTCCTTGAAGCAGGGACGTGATGGGATTTGCCTGATGAGGCCACGTTATGGGTTTGCCCAGGACAGGGGCTGCCAGGGACGAGGGACTTTGGTGCGGAACCCAGGACAGGCCTGGGCAAGCCAGACGGGCCCATCGCCCTGGCCTGTGGCCCACACCAACACCCCTGCTCCATCCTTCAGTTCTCAGGCCTCAGTGGAGCCCCGAGCTGGGCTCCCAACCCTCCATCCCAGCCCAGAAGGTGGGAGGCCAGCCTGGGTCCCTCGGGCCCCGCAGAGCAGCCCGCCTGCCTCAGCACGCAGACACTGACATGGGCAGCTGCCTGCCATGGCAAGCCGGTCTGCTCTGCTGTCTTTTTTTTTTTTTAATCCCCCTTTTTAGAAAGCTCTGGTTGACTAGATAAGTGACTTTTTTTTTTTTTTTTTTTTTTGCGGTACGCGGGCCTCTCACTGCTGTAGCCTCTCCCGTTGCGGAGCACAGGCTCCGGACGCGCAGGCTCAGCGGCCATGGCTCACGGGCCCAGCCGCTCCGCAGCATGTGGGATCTTCCTGGACCGGGGCACGAACCCGCGTCCCCTGCATCGGCAGGCGGACTCTCAACCACTGCGCCACCAGGGAAGCCCGATAAGTGACTTTTTGAATGCCCTTGCTTTTCCCTCTTTCTCTTTAATTCCCACACTTAATGTGTTGTTTTTATTAAATTAATTTATGGTTGGTTTACGATGTCATGTTAATTTCAGGTGCACGGCAAAGCAATTCAGTTATCCATACAGATATATCCGTTCTTTTTCAGATTCTTTTCCCACATGGATTATTACAGACTATTGAGTAGAGTTCCCTGTGCTCTACAGTAGGTCCTTGTCGTTTACCTATTTTGCTCTGCTTTCCTTTAAAGGCAGGAGAAAAGGCAGGACTCAGTCCGTCCAGGCCCCCAGGGTCTTAAGCCAAACGCCGCCCATCCTGCGCTCGTCCGGCCCCATCGTGGACAGCCACCCGGCCTTCCTGCAGACGTCCACGTCGGTCCACGAGCTGGCCCGGCGGCTCTCGGGCAGCCGGCTGTCCCCGTGCACCTCGGCGGCATCCCTGCGCTCCCAGCCCCCGCCCGCTCCCGCTGCCGGCCACCTGAGCGTCCGCGAGCGGGCCGAGGCCCTCATCAGGTCCAGCCTGGGCTCGTCCACCAGCTCCACCCTCAGCTTCCTCTTTGGCAAGAGGAGCTTCTCGAGCGTCCTGGTCATTTCCGGGCTGTCTGCTGCCGAGGGGGGTAACACCAGCGACACCCAGTCTTCCAGCAGTGTCAACATCACCCTGGGCCCCTCGGCCAGGACCACCAGCCAGCCCGCACGGGTGAGGAGCTCGGGGGGTGGGGGGCACTCCTGGCCAATGAGCCCAGCCCCCTGGGCCTGCAGGCTCCCATCACCTGCCCTGTAGGGTTCCCAGAGTAACAGACAGGCAACGAGACGGGAGCTGGACTGGCCGTGCTCGGAAGCGGACAGGATGTATCACACGTGTACCATAATAACGCCCAGGCAGGCGGTGGAGGGAGCCGGTGTCAGAGTCCCCTTCGCCCTGAACCCAGGATGTCGGGGGCGGGCGGGGGGGGGCATGTTCTCCACAGATGCAGACAGAACCTTCTCTTTCCACATTCCTCTGGCTGAGGGAGAGGAAAGGACACACATCAGCACTGCAGGCAGCTCACCATCAGTTCCGAGCCACCAGATTTTACGGTGGCTCCCGAGATGGCTTTCTACTTTTACGCAGTTAAATGTTAGAGAGTTTTGAGGACTTTGCCCAAATAAACGGTTCCTTATCGAAAATCCCAAGCTGGCTGGCGTTGGATGAATAACTGGGCTTCACAAGTTAAGTACGTAAGTAAACACCCAGCCGCTCTCTTCTGTACTGTGGTAGGGAGGGAGAAATCGGAGATGTTAAGGCAAAAGCCGGCATCAGGTTGGAGACTCCCACGCTCCGTTTGAACGTTCACATGCCGTCCTGCCCGCGGAGGGGCAGAGCCGCAGGCTGCTGGCCTTCTGGCTCCGGCCGTGGGTATTTGGAGGTGGATGATGGGGGCTCTGCCCTTACCCTCTTCCCAAAGGGAGAAGCCCTACAGGCCGGCGCCTCCCCCCGCCCGCAGGAGAAGCCATACAGTGGCACCTCCAGCCACCTTGAAACCAGGCCGGCATGCACCACCCTAAGAAGAGCCATGGCGTTGCAGCGATGGTGTGCTAGCCTTCAGGGCAGGGTTATGAGCATCCTGGAGTCCCGGGTTACTTTAGGAGTTTAAGTTAGATAGATAGCTAAACATAAACAAACGTCCCTTTTTTCACTTCCTCAGTAACGGTGCACGAAGTATCGCAGCTCTCTGCCACCCCCAATGTGTGTTTAAGACAGTCTGTGGATGCAGCTCTGGGATTCTGGCCAATTCTCTCTCCCACAGGGATGGCTGGGTCCTTGGGACCGCGTGCAGCCACAATAAAAAGGCCTCGGTAATACTGTTTGGCATCAAACCTGCAGGAGTGAGCAGCTGTGCAGGACTCAATGTATATGAAGTGACATTGACCCAAACTCAGGAAATCCAGGCTCACAAGTGACCTCTTGCCCAAGGTCATGTTTTTCCAGGTTACCCGAGAAGAGGTCCCTATGTGCAGAGGCACCTCCCTCTGCCCCGTGGCTCGGGCTGCATGCTCTGTCCTCGAAGAACCCCCCGCTTTGGTCCTCTGTAACTGGACCTGACTTGAGACTCTGACCCCAGGTTCCCGCCACACTGCCGGCTGGTACCTACAGCCGTGGGGTGGTCATCAGGGGAAGCAATCAGCTTTGCTGAGCCATCACTTGTTGCTTCTGTTTTCTCTTTGGAAGCACTTTTCCGAGCCGTGCGAACCCACGGAGGCCACTGAGCAGGGGCTGCTTCAAGATCGCCACGTGGCCGAGAACCTGCGGGTGACGTGCAGAAGGGCGAGCCAGGAGGACACGGGCCTGGACGACACGGCCTCCCAGCAGAGCGCTTCCGATGAGCGGTAGCTGAGCTCGGGCCGGAGAAGCCACGCCGTTGGGGAGGGACGCAGGCCCCCCCCCAGCTTCTCCCCTGCGCTCCCCAAACTAAACAGCACAAAGAATGAGAGCCGGGAGATCCATCCTGTGGAAGATGAGTGCTGTGTACAAAACAGAATAACTTGATCTCAGGTTCCTGAAAAATATCTCACGTGATGAACACAAACCTTGACACCAGGCCTCCCTTCCTGCTCTGGCACTCGCGGCCCCAGAGAGGCGGGACGCGGGAAGCACCCCTCCCAGAACTGGAAAATTCAAATAAAAGCCATGTTAACATCTAAAGACAACTCAAATAGAGCACATAAATAATTCCTTCCGGTCCTGATGAAAATAAGACAGCTGCATGCTAAACGACTGGCATTTTGTATGTCACTGTTACTGTGGAAAAGAGGCGGACAGCAGTGCGTATCACACCATCAGCTGGTCCAATGCGCTGATGTCCAGTCTACATATAAACATCTCACTTCCTTACAATATTTATGCAGTAAGTATAAACCAGTGACAGCTTTACTGCAAAAAATGTGATAGTGCATGCAGTCACGTCCAAGGCATCCTGTGAAAGGAGCCAACCATCCCCAGCAACGTGAGTGCAGAAGTCTAGTTGAGGCAGGTCACGGAGGGCCGCCTAGGAATGATGCCAACCGCAGTCCCAGCAACGTCCTGCAAGAAGCCAGGCCCCGTCGCGCCCAGCGCTCCTGTGTGCTTCCCAGGAATGCACGCCTGTTTCCAAGCCAAGCAATCCTTACCGCGTCACAGGACATTTGCACATACCTTTGGTTTTGGAATTAAAACGTTTACAGTTATTGCTGTGTCCAGTTGTTTGAGTTCTGCTGAAACTGTTGTCACTTCTAAAAAAAACCAAAAAACAACAAAAGAAATACCACATCCTTCACTGTAAGAATGACATTTAGGCAACTTCTTTTTTTAAAAAAAAATTACTTTTTATTAAAGTCTAGTTGATTTACAATGTTGTGTTAGTTTCAGGTCTACAGCAAAGTGATTCAGTTACACACATATATATTCTTTGTCAGATTCTTTTTTTTAATTGAAGTACAGTTGATTTATAATGCTGTAGGCAAATTCTGAGACAGCTTTTCTCATCTTAAGATTCCCATCAGGTAGAGCAGAAACCTGGCTTCTTCCTGACATGAGGGAGGAAGAAGGGATCGTAGAACACAGTCCATGGAGAATATCATCCCTGACCTGGCGAACCGTCACTTTTGGAAAGACCTAAATAGCTAGGGATACTCAATTTGGAAACAGTCACACAAATTTCTTAAAGGTACCTGGAGTTTGGAAGTGTAGGCAGAGGGGAGGGTATTGCAGAGAATTCCTTACCCCTTGGAAGTAGATGGCAATATTCTTTTTCTTTATAAAATAAGAATTAGAAATTAATAACCATAGGTAGACTCTGTATAATCGGAGACACAGTGCCTGACTCTCAAATCAGCAATCCCTGGAGGTGCGCTCCTTCTTATTTCTGATGGATTTGCAGACGTCTGTCTGAAGAGAAGCTGCTAAACCTCACCGCAGTCCTCCAAGTCGGCTCAAGCAAACCCGGCTGGCAGTTCCCGAAATTCTTTTGGGCAACATTGCAGCCAAGCCCTCAGGACTAAAGGGCAGCCTTGAGCTGTGAGCATGGCCTCCCCATATAGGGTGGCCACTTGAATTAGGTAAGACAATGACCCACGCCCAGCAGCATTCAGACTGGGCACTCCTCGGGCCTCCACAAGTAAGAAACACAGAGTCACCGCTTCCCCAGCAAGTGAGAGCTGCTCAAAGAGCTGGGAGAGCAGTCTGCAGGGACAGCGCGATGCAGGTGAGAAGGCAGACACGACGCGGGTACTCCTGCCACCGGAGGTTCGAGAGCTGCTTTTCCGACTGCTGGGTTACTGCTCATCCCGCTTCTCTGGCAGCCTTTTGGGACGCAGCGGGAGAAGGAAAGGTGTAGTTTACCCACATCGGGGCCAGACTCCTCAGGCAGGGATGCCACCCTCTGCGTTGTCTATGGCAGTAAAGCCACCTGAGTGTACGCTCTGAGCGTGTGCACGCGTAGACCCACGGGTGAGGTCATGGCTGGATCCCCTCCAGGATTCTTAACGGACTGTCAACAACGCGGCCACGTGACTTTTTTCAGGTGTTGCGAACAACTTCTATATTTGCAACTCATGAGCTTGTTGGTCTGATCTTCAGCGAGTCAACTGTTTATCAGAGCGTATTCCTTGCAAAATATTGTATTATTAGCCCCCATTTAGAGGAGATTTTCCGAAGGTGACATTTCTTGCTGGAGTTATTCACCTGTTCTGCCAGAACAGAGCTAAAGAGTTATTTATTTTCTACATTTTCTACAGTTATTTTCTACATTCTTCTCCTCTAAAGATAATATAAACTGTAGTGCTTGGTCTTCCATAAATCACGGGGCTAACCTGGCATTACTGATTTTCATTTCTGCCCTGTGTGTTAAAGCCACCTGCCTGGCAAGTCGTTTTCTAAAACCTCTTTGGTGCACTGACCTCTCCTGGCCCATGAAACGGGCATCGCAAGGCCTGTTCCCCAAGCCCTCCTCTCAAGCCTGCTCCGCTTTCCTACTGTTTTGTCCCAAGTCACAAGCACCTGCCATCAGCTGCCCCCAGCGCCCCTACTCCCACGCGGTCTTCCCAGACACAGCATTCTACGAACACGAGACAGATGGAGAAGGAGGGGGGAGGCCCATCCCACTTTCCTGGGCCATCACTGCTCCCCGCCCCGCACCTGACCACTTACGGCTTGACGGTGCCCCCTCTTCCTCAGCCACCACAGTCAGAGAGGTCACAGGCCGTGACTTTAAAGGACCATCTCCCTGACACGTGCCAATTCAAGAGAAGAAAAGAAACCATTTGGGGGACTTCCCTGGCGGTCCAGTGGTTAGGGCCCCAGGTTCGATCCCTGGTCAGGGAACTAAGATCCCACATGCCCCTCGGCTTGGCCAAAAAAACCCCATTTTTAAAAATACTGTGTGTGTCCTGCCACTAGGTTCTTCAGAACCATTTTTTTTTTTTTTTTTTTTTTAGATTCCATATATATGTGTTAACATACGGTATTTGTTTTTCTCTTTCTGACTTGCTTCCTGCACTGTCCAATGCCCCAGGGCCCAGCTCATGGGACACCTCGCTCCACAGATGCCCGGACCGGTCAGAGGTCATATTCAAGGGCACACCCGGCATTAGCACCAGCTGGGTTTGTAGCTAAGGCTAAAGAAATCCTGGTAATTCATAGTTCTTCACCAAAACTGGCCTAAAGACACTGAACTGGTTATCGTCATTGTGTCCCATCAACCCCTGAGAGGGCAGCTGTTATCCTCTGTGAGCTCTGGGGCTTCAGTGGTCTGTCTCACGGGGCCCTGCCCAGGCTGCACCTTCTCTCTCTGCACCGTCTTCCCCGCAGCCCGGGCCCCGGCCCCGGGCGCTCCCCAGGGGATCAGGAGGACGCCTGAGGGTGGTTTCCTTCAGGCTGTGGCGACGCCTTCCTTTGATGGCACCCACTTCCCTCTTTTCTGGGAGGGAAACAGGGCCCAGGAAGGTTTGCGAACTTGTCTAAATGAATGGGGCCAAAGTGCGGCTCTGACCTGAAGCCCCGCTGGGTACCCAGCGCTACCAACATTTCTACAGACTGCTCGTCCCTCCCACGCGAGGACCCACACGCGTGCGATCATCACATCTACCTTTATTTTGTTAAGCAATAAGCAAACAGATAAACAATAAGAGATGGGGAGGGGGAAGGACCGAAAATGGCTTTTTTTTGAAATACTGATTTTTTAAAAAATCAAGTAACTGTTATCCCTCTACGTTGCGGGAGACTCCAGCTGCTCCTGGAGGGGGATTTAATCTTCCTGACATGCGAAACTCATCAGGCAGTGAACTCTTTTCTCCCCCTTGTTCCCTGAACGCATCTATAAACTTCAATCGATGGGGGAAAATTCCAACTAATACTCCGAAAACCATTTCTCATTTCATAATTTACCCAAATCATATGCACAACGGCAAGAGGAAACAAACAGATCTCTCAGCGTAAATAAGCCACAGTTAATCTTGTCAAGTCAATCCAGCATTAAGGCTAATTTGATCTTTTAAACATTTTATGGAAAACAGCTGTCGGGCTTTCTTTGGAAAAGCCTCCAAGATTTCATAAACCCGAAGGCCAAAAACCTGGACAGGCAGGGAACCGAGGCTCCTCTCCAAGAGATGTATTCACGTGCAGAAAAGCGGTGACAAGTCGTCTTCACTTCCGGCCACTCCGCACACACGTCACAATCTCTGGCAGAAGGTGGTTTCTGTTTTCCTTGGTGACCTGTGGGAAGAAGCAAGAAAGCGCGCTTCAGAGTCCCCTTCTTTTCCTTCAATTACCTACTCTGCCAGGTAATATTCTAAAAGAAGAGCCTGAAAGGTGAGGGGTGTTTTAGAAAGTGTGACCCAGGCGAGGTAGGACCAAGGAAGGAAGCCCAGGTCCTCCAGAGCGCTCTGAAAACTGGGCCGGTGGACTCGAATCCCACCACCAGCTTCTGTGAAGCTGCGGCTCAAACAGTGAAAGTGGGTTTTGATGACGGAAGGATTGTTAACCGGAAAAGGGCTATGAATTGAACCCTAGGAGGGATGATGGGAATGCAGGCTGGGACGTGGCCCCTGAGCTCAGCCTGACCCGGACAGAAGGATGCCTGAGTGAAGCCGGGAGAACCTGTGCTTCAGGTGGGCACTGGCCCTCCAGGTGGGCCCATGGAGTGCGGCCCCACTGGCGCTGGGTCACACCCAGGATCCTGGGATGCTCTGAAGGTCAGTAGTCTACTCACCTCTCCGTGAGCTTAGCAAATCTGCACGTTGCAAGAAACCTCCGACACCAGTCAACCCTGCATGTGAATGACGACGAAGCAGGAGCCCAGAGAAGGGCAGGGCTTTTCCTGAGCTCTCAGAGGTAGCGCGGGCGCAGTGCAGACTAGGACACAGGCCCCTGCATCCCGGTGTGCTACCTCTATGATCAACAGTTACAAAAACAAACAAAACTAACAGTTTATTCAAGCTCTCTCCGATGATCTGTGTTATATTTTTCTTTCTGTCACTACCACAGGCCCATGGAGTACAGCTTGAGCATCCAGACGCCCCCAGGCAGCTGGGTGGGGGGCTGCGCCCCGAGCACGGGCAGAGCCGCCTCTCCTCCCATCACCAGTGCCTTCCTCGGTGGCCCACACAACACTCAGCACGCTCTGCTGGTGGGCAAGGTGCTGGGGATGGCGAGACTCAGACCAGGACCTTGACCTCACGGAGCCCGCAGACCAGACGGGGGGCAGACGTGGACAGCAGTGAGAGCAGGGTTGCAGAGGGTCCCTGAGAGAGTCTGGGAGGCACGGGGAGCTGGGGGACCAGGAAAGGCTTCCGCAGGCGGTTATGCCCGAGTTGCATCTGACAGGTGGATGCCGGGAGAAGGGCACCGGCAGGGAGAAGGGCCGAGCAGAGAATCACATGGAGAGGAGGTGCGTGCGGCCGGAAGACCTTGAGCGGGTCCGGGGTGCGAGGTCCCCGAGAGGAGACGGGCCTGGTCCCGCTACAGGCCCTCCCCCCGCCGCGGGGGGCAGGGGCCCTGGCTCAGGAGGGGAACGCGCGTCTGGAGGAAACGCGCAGTGGACCTCACCGCCTGGGGCTCCTGCATCCCACATCCTTCTTGCAAGAGCGCGGCGCCTCTGCCGCACCAGAGCTGCCCACGGCCCCGGGGACCTCCTGACCATCTGAGTCCTGAAAGGACGGAGCCAGGCGGCGGAGGCCGGTCCCCTGACGGTGGTGTCCGAGGATGCCGCCCACTGGACCCCGGGCAGCCCTGGCTCCACCGAAAGGAGGACCATCCGCCCCGTCTTCGCCTTGACGACAAACCGCCCATCCGCATGAGGCTTCGTTGCCGTTCTGGCTTACACTGGCCCGAGCCCGTTCTTGCGGAGAGCATCCGAGGGAGTCCCCGCCATGGACGGAGGATCGGGGTGGCAGTGGCACACAGGGAGGGCAGGAGGACACGCGGGCCCTCGGCCCCCGCCTCCGCCCTGGCCTCACGAGGAGTCCCCGAGGCTCTGCCATCAGGGTCCCTGAGGGCTCACTGCAGGCCCAGAAGGGCCACCTCCTCTGATGGGGACGTTTCATCACCCCCTTTACACACGTGAGAGAAACGGTGAGATGCTGAGCTGGGAGAGGAGGAGAGAGACGGACCCAAGAGGGAAGAAACACAGGGGCAACGGTGGCAGCGGGGGTGGGGGAGGAGGGGCCAGGCACCGCCCCGCTCCCTCGGACGTCCCCAGGGGGGCCCCGGCTCCGCCATCCAGCTCCAGAGGAGCCGCCGTGGTGGATCTCGGGCACCGGAGGTCAGCGGGTCCGCACTGGACACTTCTGACGTCGTTCAAGTGTAAACTGAAGCTGGTGCGATGAGACGCGTGAAGAGACAGGGTCAGCAGGCTGCTGGTAGGATTTCTTCCCCTGGGTCATCACTAAGGCTTCACGTCCAGTCTTTGAAGCCCTCAGCCCTCGGAAAGAATGGCTGGGGCGGGGGGATGAAGGGAAGTGAAGGGTGATGAGGTGGAAACCCCGCTACCCAAGACCCCGGTCCTGGGGGCAGGCTGTTCAAGTGGCCCAGCGGAGGCCTGCAGAGAAGCAGGATTTAACAGGCGGGAGGCTCAGAGATGATAAAAGAAGAGCCCCAGAGAGCACCGCCAAGCTGCAGGGCCACAGTTCCGCTGTCACGCGGGTGTCCTGCTAGAGCCCGGCCCACCGTCCTCCGGGAGCTGCGGGGCTGCAGCAGGGACAGGGTCCACCCGCCCCCAGCGCGCAGAGAACGTCTCCAAGCCTTGCATAGAAAAAGAACAAAGGATAAAAACTAGAAAAGACACATTCTGCTGACTTCTCACTAAAACCTGGTGAACAGAATACTAATATTCCGCCGCCCCCTTGGATTTCTCTAGGATGACTTCTGAAGGTTAGGCAGTAAGATCTGTATGCAAAGCCGTTTACAGCGTTCAGTTACCACATTCCTTTCCAGCCAAGACAAACCCTCAGATGCGGGAACAAGCACAGCATCGTCTGTCAACTCAGGGACGCTTCCCTTTCGGGAGAATTCTGGTCTACTTTTTATTCTACCCCCAGACTTTTGGTGGCAGAAAAACCCTTCCTGAGAGGCTAACGAGAAGAGGGCACTGGGGGCTGGGAGGGAAAAGGAGGTGAGGACGACTGCAGAAAGGACCCCGGCGTCCTCGCCCTCTCCTCCCACCGTGCCCTGCCCAGGGCTGCAGGAGGTGCCCGGCCTCGGGCCCCTAGGAAATTGGACCGCGAGTTCCAGGGTGACGGGGCTGTGTCACATTCCTCCTGCGTCTAGCACAGGGTGGGTGCTCCATCAATGCTTATTATATTCTAAGCAGAGGAGGGTCTTTGAAATAGAGCTGAGCGGTTAAATACAGATTATGAAGACTCTGGCCTATTAGGCATCTGAGTGGCTCTGAGCCTCCTGGGACCAGGGAAGGGCCTAAGACTGGCCTACCAGTCAATGACTTGGGCGCCGTAACGTCAGGAAGGCTGTGCACATATGGACAGAGGAACAGGCAGGGAAAAAAAATGCCTCTTCATGTATACACCATGTGCAAGAAAGCAAAACAAAACCACATACATTTCCTTGGAACTGTGTGGGAAGTGCCCTGGCAAGTTTAAATAAGCAAGGGGACTGAAAACAGAAATTAACTTGACCATGCTCATTATCATACATTAACACATAACAAGAGGATTACGAGTCTCTCCGTTTCACATTGTCTCCATTTCATTTTACTGAACCTAAAAATAGGCTCATTCATGAATTCAGACCCTCTAACCCTACTTTCCCTTCAAGTGTAAAGGCTCTCAACCAAGAATTATTTTGCCAGTGGGGTTTTCGGGAACCCAGTGCCCATGGGATGGGACTATGCTTCCATGGCAACGCCGCTTCTCTTGGGAGGCGGCAGGAGGGGCGCAATGGTTCTTTGTTTCCGTGGCAACGCCACTTCTCTCCGGAGGAGGAAGGAGAGGTGATGGTTCTTTGTTTGGGTGTCCTGACTTCTGCGTGAGTGTACAGCGTAGCTTTACTGAGCTATAATTCATATACCAAAAAATTCAACCTCGGGCAGAATTCGGTGGCTTTCAGTAGATTCCCAGTCGTGCAGTCATCAGCACTATCTATCTGGAGTATTTTCATCACGCCCTCCCCGCCCGCCCCCAATTACCCTCACTCTCAATCACTACACTCGCTCCTTCCCCCCAGGTGTTGGCAACCACTAACCAATTTTTGTTGTCTATAGATTTGCCTATTCTGGACATTTCGTGCAGATGGAATCGTACAACGTGGAATCCTCTGTGACAGGCTTCCTTCCCTTGGTGTCACGTGACGTAAACTCCTCCACGTTGAACACACGTCACCACGTCATTCCCTCTTACTGTCCAGCAATGCCCCATCGTGTGTGTACACCACATCTTGTTTGTTTGTTCATCAGTTGATGGACATTTGGGTTGTCACTTTTTGGCTGCTATGAACACCAGCGTACAAGTTTTTGTTTGAACACACGTTTTCAATTCTTTTGGGTACACACTTAGAAGTGGAATTGCTGAGTTATAGGGTGATCCCACGTCTACCTTTTTGACGAACTGCTGCATTTTTACAGTCCCAGCAGCAGGGTATGAGGCCTCCAATTTCTCCACATCCTCACTGACACTATTTTCCATTTCTTTCCTTTAATTTCACTATAGCCATCCCAGCAATGTGCAGTGCTAGCTCACTGTGGTTTTGGTTTGCACTGCTCTAAAAACTAATGGTGTTACAACATATTTTCATGTGCTTATCAACAATTTGCCTATCTTTGGAGAAACGTCTTTTCAGATTCTTTGCTCCTTTAATTGGTTTATTTGTTGTTTTATTATTGAGTTGTAAGAGTTCTCTATGTATTCTGGGATACACGAAGTCCCTTATCAGATATATGATTCTTAAATAGTTTTTCCCATCCTGTGGGTTGTCATTTTACTTTCTTGACAGTGTCCTTTGAAGCACAAAAATTTTAAATTTTGGTGAAGTTCACTGTATCTACTTTTCTCTCGTCACTTGTGCTTTTGGTGTTGGAACAAATAAGACTCTGCCTAACCCAAGTTTACAGAGACTTACTCCTATATTTTCTTCTAAGAGTTCTATAGTTTCATTCTTACATGTAGATCTACGGTCTGTTTTGAGTTAATTTTTGTGTCTGATGTGAGGTAAGGGTCCGGCTTCATTCTTTTGGATGTGGATGTCCAGTTTTCCAGCACCTTTTGCTGAAAAACAATTTTTTCTTCATTAACTTGTCCTGGCACTCTTGTTGAAAATCAGTTGATCGCAGATGCAAGGGTTTATTTTTGGACTTTCAACTCTATTCTGACAATCTATGTGTCTGTCCCTGTGCCAGCACCACACTGTCTTGATTCCTGTAGCTTTGCAGTATGTTTTGAAATCGGGAAGTATGAGTCTTCCAACATTTTATGATTGTTTGAGCTGGGTCCTTTAAATTTCCATATGAATTTTAGGATTAGCTTGTTAATTTCTACAGAAAACCCTGCCTACTGACTTTTGACCTAAAGGCTGGCAGGTGTATGCTCGTTCCTGTACCTACAGGAGTCTGTGACCCAGAAACAGCATCAAATTCCTGGTGAGATGAAAATGGTTTATACCCTGCTTGGTTAAAAAACCCGTGGCCAGGAAGAGTAAGAGGAGGTCTAAAAATTTCCCAATTGGAGGGAAGCTGGGACCTAGTTCCCATTTTTCTTGTGATCTTGCAATCCACGGGCAAAAACTAAAAGAAGAAAAACTGCTTTATGGACAAAAACAAGTTTAAGTGGCTCTGAATTCAGAACAGTAGAACACATTTTAGTTACAGTAACATTTTTCTAAAGTAGAAAGACCAAGTACTTTCCAGGGATCTTAGATTTCAAATCATCTGAACCACCCCTACCCACAAAGGTAACACACATCAGGGCTACGGTAACGCTCAGGCTTGGGAGTCAACAGACCGAGGTCTGAATCCTGGCTGTGCCCCTACTAACCGAACAACCTCGGACAAGGCCCGCCAGCTCTCACTGATGACCAGGCTGCCGTGACGTCCCCGATGCACTGATGGACCTCAACACCTCCCCCAGGTGCCCCAGGACTGGTGGCCACCCTGGCAGCTCAATCCCCGTTCCTGAGACTCCGGGCATCTCTCCTCTCTCCTGTCCCCTCAGGGGACAACATTCTCCAGCATCTTCATGAAGGAGAGATTTCACAGGAAATCAAGTGAAATATGCTTTGGAAATGCCACCAACATGACCAAACTCACATTTTTTTGTTAGAAGTGACAGGCAGGGAGAGACATATTTTTTCATGTGAGTCAGAGAAGGATGAAAGCAGTACGAGAGCTCCTGCTGGAATCTCTACCCGTGAAGGTCTTCACCTCTCGTCTCTGCAGCACTGACATTACCATTAAATGTTTTCTGACATGTGGTCTCCCATAACCTAATACTGAAATAAATTTAAAACAGTTTTCAGTGGCTACACTCGGCATTAAACTACAGAAGAAATTAGGAAAACGTTTAACCAAACTTCTGAGAGGGAAACATAATTTTCGGGAAGAGAAGCTTCAATGCCTGAACCTGCACCAGGATAGAAGTTTCTATATTACTGAATTCCACAGGTCCCTGTGGCCCTGGATTTTATTTTTTTAGTCTGTTCTTTCTTGGGCAATTTCTACTGTTTCACCCTCAGGTTCACTGATTCCATCCTCGGTCATCTCCATTCTGCTGGTGGGTCTACCCACGGACTTTGGCGTTCAGTTACTCTATTTTACATTCTAAAATGCTCACTTCATTCTTCCTTACAGCTTCTGTATCTTTGTTGAAACTTTCAATTTCTTGGCCGAGAATTTCTATTTTTCATTTGTTGCCAGTGGGTTTGTAATTGCTCACTGAGGCATTTTTATGATGGCTGTTTGAAAATCTCTGCCCTATAATTCCAACATCTATGACGTCTTGCTGTTGGCATGTCGGCTGTTTCTCTCACTCTGGCTGATTTTCCTGGTTCTTGGCATGACAAGTGATTTCCAATCGTGTCTCTCGTGCTGTTCCTGGGGTCCTGAGGTCCCTGGCCAGTGCACCTTCTTCCCTCTACCATTCAGGTCTTCTTATGTCTGTTTTATGTACAACGTCCAAGGTTTTTATCTGACTTAGGAGGAGCGACAGGGAGCAGTGTGTCTATTCCACTTTGTCTAGGACTGGAAGTGTCCTCAGGGGTTTTTCTGAAAAGTAAGGCTCTGTTTACCTGATCCTGTTAAGAAGAACAGTCTAGATAATGTGAATACCTTCTGAGTTATTGTGAATACTTTCCCAATATCATGACCTCAGTCCCATCTCCACATCACCTGTCAGCACAGGGAAGCTGCCCTCCGCATTTTACATAACATAATCCTGATCTGGAATGTTCCTTCGTTTCCCCACTTCCCCCTTCAAAAACCCAGCCAAGAACCACTGCCTTCCGGACAACTTTCCCTACTCCTGTTCACACAAATCTCTCTTCCCACCTCCAGATTTGGACTGTCCCTTGGTCTGTTTTTCTTGAGGGAAGGGAATACACCTCCCGTGTGCTTGTACCATGGATGCAAAGGATGCTCTCAAGAACGAATCCAGGTAACTTTGCTGCATGTTAGAAAGGGAAAGGACCAAAGAAATATCTAATCCAGCCCCTAAATTTGCAGATAAGGAAAATAAGATTCTTCATTTATAAAATACGCACCAAAAGATCGCACGAGCCCCAGAGGAACACAAGAAAGACAAGAATAAGGGGGTCGCTTACAGAATTAACCAGAAGCTGATCACTTTACATCATTAGGAGCCAGGATTACCTTGCCTAGAGAATAACCTCCTAGCTGAGAGAGGAGAACATGTGGTGTTGTCTTAATATACAGCACTGGTTTCTGGACGAAGGAGTCAACCGCGGTCCCACTGCTGGGTTATTAGTCTGCAGAGACAGCCAGGCCTTGGACTTCAGCATCAGCGATTCCCCAGCCCTCCAGCCTGGAAGCTGTCTGACCTGAAGACTAATTGTCTTTCATGATCTCTCATTATTCATTGTCTCTGTTTCCACAGAAACTCGACAAGCACAACCCAGAACTCTAATACGGAAGCCACGTGAAATAACGGATAGAGGAGGTGACATACAACTCTGCAGACAAGGCCCATGTCCACCGAGGAAGCGACCCTGCCTGGCTCTCAGGCCTCCCCTGTTTGCCACCTCCTCCCCCACCGCCGGTCCCCAGGGACCACAGTGCCCTGGTGTTCCATTTATCCATATCTGAAACTGCCTAAATGCTTGCTTGCGTTTCTCTCATCCAGCCCCTCCATTAGAATGTCGGCTCCATGAGGACGAAGACGCGGTCTGTCTGGTTCATCACCAAGACTTAGTGTGAGGCCGAGCGCACAGGAGATGCTCAATCCGTATTTACCAAGTGAGAGAATAAATGAATGCAGCAACGCACAAACAGATTTCTCCAAGTCTGGCTGTTCTAATAACCCTAACGGCTGTCTACTGCCCCAAAGGTACCCTGGACACTTGGGTGACAACGTGTGGATGTCCCCCTGGGGCCAGCCGGCCCTGGGGACAAGTAGCCAGCGGTGTGAGGCACTCACTGGCTCTCTGCAGCTAGAGCACACGCCCGGCCCTCCCACAGAAGTGGCCCTGCCAGCCCCACTGTTTCACCTGGCGCCGGCAGGGGGTTGGCGGAGAGGGACAAGCAGAGTGACGTGGCCGCACTGATGCAAACCAACCGAGGCGGCACAGGGAGGACAGTGCCTGACAAAGAGGGGCACAGAGAGACGGCGGGAGAGAAGGGCAAGTCTGCGGGCCAAGTGCCGGCAGTGCCACCAGAGCCCCTGACAACCGGCTCAGAGGCTGCCCCTGACGTACTCGTCCTCCACACGTGCTCCGCCCCAGGGCTTCTCCCACTGCGGGGACCCCAGAGCCCCCGAGGGCTGGCGAAGACAGGTTCCTGGGCCGCGCCCAGAGCCAGATTCACCTGTTCTGGGCAGGGTGTCTTACCAGCTGGGTACCTGACATGTGGCCAGTGTGACTGAGGAAAAGATTTCTCTAATTTAATTCCATTTAATTTAAATGTAAATAGTCCCATGTGGCTAATGGCCACGGCACTGCACGGTGCAGACGGCGCATTTCCACCCTGGTGGAAACTTCTCTGGACAGTGCTACTCGACAGCATCTGAAGACTGTGCTTCAAACTTCTCTGGACAGTGCTACTCGACAGCATCTGGAGACTGTGCTTCACACTGTAGCCACAGCTTCTCCCCACAAGCAGGAGGCGGCCAGTTTCAAAGGGAAACCTTTAAAATGAGACGGCACTCGTTTGCCTCTGTACCCTCATCGCCCTGGGGGGAGATGCGCTCAGACCCAGAGCACTGCTGCCCGGGCGCTGATGCTGGCGAGGCCCCGGCGCCTGGTGAGGAGGGCACCGCAGGAGGGGCAGATGCCTCAGGCGGCTCCCCGCAGGCACGTCTGCTTTGGCATCCAGCAGAGGTATAACTTCGCTTCTATAACTCGCCTATGTTCTGCCGCGAGAGGAAAAAAATACCACTAACTCAAAGCCAAAGGTGTATCTAGAGCCACGTGCTGTTTCAGGGCACCCGCTCCACGCCTGCGGGTAGAGGCCCGGGGGTACTCACACTGAACACCTTAATGTCGTTTCGGGTTCTTATCTCTTCCACGAGGGCCAGCGGTTTTCCTTTGGGTACTGGGATGGTGCCAAGGACGACAGTCCCCAGGGTGGACAGCACCTGGCGAACGGCCTGGATGAACGGCTGACTGAAGAGCTCCATCTTCCCCACCTCGTCGATGACACACACGCTCTGCCCCGGGCCACCTCTGGGACCTGCCTGAGGATGACAGAGACACTAACTGGGACACCAGGTCACATGAGGCAACGGGCCCAGGGGTCCCCCTCCCCCGCCACTCACCAACTGACCGTCAGAGCAGGGAAGGCAGCCCCACTTCGGGAAGCAGGAGGCCGTCTGTCCGTCCACCCAGAGCAATCAACTGGCGGGAGCATCCAGGGGAGCTCCCCTGGAGACCACAGCACCCAGAAAACTCAGCTCCCCGAGCACCCCGTTTCCCTGGTAATTTCCGCTCTTCTGGAATGGTCCTGATAATGGCCAGGCTTTATATTTGTATACACCCAGGCAATAAGCAGGCTTAAAAGAACCGAGGCCGCAGGCCTGCGAGCCCTTGTCAGTTGTTTCGATTTTGGGTTGTATGATGGCCTGTCTGCTGGGAGGAGGTGACCGCTGCGGCCAGATGCCTGTGTATTTCCCAAGCTGCGCTACGAGGGTCGGTGGAAAGGAATGAAAATGAAAAGAGAAGGAGTCCTGGTTAAAAAAAAAAAAAAAAGTGAGCACGTTGTGCCCTTTAATCTCAGCTTCCCCTGCTAGTGACTTTATACCAGTGCACTTCCACTATGTCCTTGCAGACCCCTCTAGGAAGAGGTGGGGCAGCCAGCCTCCAGGAGTCCTCATTATTCCCAGCTCCTGGGGCGCGCACCCTGTGCAGGCCCCTCCCCACAGTACCAGAGACCGACAGCACGCAAGAAAGACTGCTGTTTCTGTCCTGGTCTCAATCTCTATCCATCCATCCATCCACCTATCCTGGATCACCTGCTCGCAGGGAAGATGCCTGCCATGTTGCGAGGACACGCAGGCAGCTGACGGTGACGTCCAGGTGATAAGGAACTGAGGCCTCATGTCAACAGCCAGGGAGGATCTCAGGCCTCCCAGCAACCATGACCGTGAACTTGGAAGCCTCAGGGCACTGCAGCCTCATGAGAGACCCTGAGCCTGAACCGTTCAGCAAAGCCGTTCCTGGATTCCTGATCCAGGGAAACTGTGAGATTATAAGTGTTCGTTGTTTTAAACTGCTAGATCTCGGGGTAATTTGTTACACAGCGACAGGGAACTAATACACGTGTCCTCTCTAGAAAGCCTTCCCTGAGGAAGCTGATAGGACTTTGAGTAGTTTTTCCACAGCAGGGACACAACAGAACATACAGTGAGCACTTCAGTGAATGCAGAGTGACAAAAACATTTCTATATCTTTAGACAAATGATTCTTTCGAGAACGGTTTGTAAAGCTGATTTACAAAGTACTTTTCACTGTAAGTTCTCAGATTCCTTAAATACTAACATCAATACATTCTCAGAATGAATGGCTAAGTTAAGCTAGATTTTGCTCCAGTTCCAAATACCAAAGCTCTTACACAGTGTGGCCATGAGTGGCGTGCATATGGTGACCAGTGACAGATGGGGCTGAGGGCAGATCCTGGAGCCTCGTATGGTGCACAGAGGGGTGGGATGCTGTCCAAAGGCTGAGACTCAAAGTCAGGATCACACATTGTGCTTGAAAGGCTGCTCACTGTGTGGATTCAGGAAGACAGGGGGGACTTCTTTTGGAACAGACAGCATGGGATTGGAGGGAAGCCTTAGAGCAGTGGTTTTCAAACTTTTCTGTAAGTGGTACTCTTTTAATTCTCCTGCTTACTGTCAAATACATATAGCTTATTTTTCCACTCCGCTTACTGGCAGAAAGACCAGGAAGGGGCCCACTGTCGTCGTGCGAGAGAGGTCTGAACAAGCACCCAGACTTCTGTGTTGCCCGTGCACTTCACGTTCACCTCTGAGCGTACCTGCGTGCGTTTGTATACACATAGCTACCCCGTCTCCCCGCTAGAAGCAGAGATGACGCTGTATTCATCTTTTTCCTTCCCATGGAGTTGAACAGCGCAAAGCTGGGCTGAGGCAGCTGATGTGGCCCTGCACTGGCAGGGCAGCTAAGCGAGGGAGAGTGAGGGGTCAGTTGCTATTTCAACATTTTCTTTGAAAAATGAATGCCAGGGCTTCCCTGGTGGCGCAGTGGTTAAGAATCCGCCTGCCACTGCAGGGGACACGGGTTTGATCCCTGGTCCGGGAAGATCCCACATGCCGCGGAGCAACTAAGCCCGTGCACCACAACTACCGAGCCTGCGCTGTAGAGCCCACGAGCCACCACTACGGAGACCGTGCGCCACAACTACTGAGCCTGCTTGCCTAGAGCCCGTGCTCCACAACAAGAGAAGCCACTGCGATGAAAAGCCCGTGCACCGCAATGAAGAGCAGCCTCCGCTCGCTGCAACTAGAGAAAGCCCGCGCGCAGCAACGAAGACCCAACGCAGTCAAACTGGGGAGAAAGAAAACAGCTATCGGCCACCCGTGTGTCAGCATAAAAACAGACACTACCACAACAGCGAGCCAGCCCAACTGACCTGCCTCTGAGTAAGGAGTGTCTGAGGCATTTTGCTTCCCCCAGAGACCATGAATACCTGTGGACGCTGTCTTTCCGGAGGCTACAATCTAAACAGCAAACAGAACTCCACTCCAGCACACCAGAACGACGGTTTTGAAAGCGGTCAGTTCCGAGAGAAACAACATCAAAGCATGCGTGAGCACCCATGGCTCTGTGTTTAGTGGGTGCACGTACGCGGGCGGTCAGATACACGTGAGCAGGTCCACGATAAAGCACACGGCTCCACAGCCACCCTGCCTGCCTTTCTCTACGACGTGCACCAATGAGAGCTCACCTACATCATTTAAACTTCCAGACACACACGTAGACATTATTTTCTACCAACTGGAAATGCTCATTTTAAAACCTTAGCTTATATAAAATTCCCATTCTGTCCAGAATTAGGGACTTTCTTTATCCAGAAACTATAGGAATCTCAAAAAGGCTGGGATTTTTAATGAAAAATTGAGTTATCCACGCTCAGTTGAGACAGATATCAGAGGCTAAGCCACTCAGACACCTGTAAACAGTCAGCCTGTTTTTCTGAATAACACATGAACATACATGAATGAGCTTAATAAAAGAACTACAATTATGTTCAGAATTGTTTCCTTTCTATATGGAAAGAAATTGTTTCAATTTTAAAAGGAAACAGAAAAAAAACCCAGTGACCATTCACCCTGTTTTCCATTATTCTAAATGCTCTTCTGAGTTGATGAAGACACAGGGGTACAGCACTAGGGCCCAGGTTTGAAAACCATCAGTAGCCTGGCTCCGGCTTCCCCGTTTCCGGCCGTGGGTTCCAGCCGTGGGTACGGAGTAAGGAGCCCGTGCAGGACTCTGGGCCACGTGGTTAAAAGCACTGAGCACACCCTATGGGAGCAGCCGTTCTCCGGGCATCCCCTCCCCGCAGAAGACAACTCAGGCGGCGTCACTGCGGTCCTCTGTGCCAATCCCCACGCTCTGCTCCCGTGCTTGCATTTCAGCTCGTTATACATTTTCACCGTCACAAAGAGTGGGAAAACCTTCTCTGTGCAAAGCACATTTCAGTCCCTATGTTGGTTCTGAGGGAGAAGATATTTTCTTGGGATAGAGTCCTAAAGTTGATCAGCCAGGAGTGAGAGAAGTTATGAATCATTTTATAGCTTTGGTTACACTCAGCTAGCTTGCTTTCCAGAAAGAGTAAATCAATTTACCTCTGTATCAGCTATGCTGTAGAGCTGAAAAACAGTGTGATTCTTTCGGCCCTCTGTTTAATCCTTATGTGTACTTTTAAGGATACAAAGAAAATGTAAACATAAAATAAGCAATTTCCTTCAACCAAAATACTGAACGAAGAAAAAGCTAATTAAAGTTGCCTTTGCCTTATTCTGAATTACTTAAATAATACATATTTCCAGTGGTATTAAGGTTGCCATTTGTTTTTTTTTTAAACATCAGACACAGACTGGCTTCTGAGCTCGCCTGTCTGGGACAGCAAGTCTCAGAAGTGATGGGAGGGAACCAGGTGGCCATTGGCCAGAAGGTAGGCAACAGAACTGGAGCCCTGCCCCCTGAATAGCCACAAGTTCTGGGAAAGCTGGAAAGGCAAATGGTGCAAACAGCGGCCAAGGCCGAGCAAGTTCCTCGACCCTCTTAAGTTATTAGCTGTAAGGCAGGGCTCCAGTTAGACTTTTACGTGTGTTTATTCCAAGCTTTAAAGTTTTAGGATCCCTCGGCAGTCTGGTGGCATGTCGACTGCATGTCCCCGGGGAATAAAATGCCAGGCTGGCGGCCAGTACGAGACGTTTAGACGGCCCTGTGCACCCTGCAGCACTGAGCACACGTGGGGCAGAGCTGCTCCCACCCACATGCCGGAGGCTGGTGCTGAGGCTCTTCCTGGATGTCCCCACGGGCCTCCCCCGGCTCCACACCAGCACCTGACCACAGAGCGCCTTGGCATCTTCCAAGCTACGAGAAGGACCCTGGGGCTGAAACAGCGTCTGCTGGCTGACTGTCAGCCCAGGGGGATTAAGAACCCAGTCCCCCTCGTGATCCCAGCGCCGTGGGACCAGACTAGATGTTTGGGCTCGTGGGTCCCACGATGGGCCCCGGTTCCCAGCAAACACAAATCAGACTGTTGATGTGACGTCCTCCCAAGGTACCGCGCCCATCACCTCCCTCAACTTCTCAAGAAAAGTAACCATAACTATCCCTATGCTCTGCACCTCCTGGCAGCCGGGACTAACACACTTTACAAGCATGATCGCCTTCAGTCCTAATAACTTCACGTAGCAGACATCGACATCTCTGCTCTACAACTAAGGAAGGGAAGCCAGGGGGTAAGTGACTCATCCAGTCCCCGAGCTCCCAAGGGACAGGGCTGGGGAGGCTGACCCAGTATCACCCAACTCCATGGCCTCTGCCACCCACTGTAGGCAATTCCATCTGCACAGTTTCCACATGAAATAAGGAAAGAACTGAGTCTCAGAAAGTCATCTCACCATGAAGAAAGCACTCTTCTCGCCAATGAGAAGGAAGAGTGCCTTAGTTTCTAGGGCCCTACAGAGGTATAGCCACAAAAACGCTAATTTTTTTGGATTAATTATATTACTCAAAAAACCCTACCTATTTGGGGTCCCAGAGCAATAATACCACCAACCTCATTTTATCACGTACAGAGAACGGCCCTGCAGGTGAAGGGGCCTCTACCCTCTGCCAGGAGCTCACCTCTTTGCACACAGTAGAGAAGACAGGAGCGGGTATCCCAATGAGCACAGGCTTACCTCGGCGAGATGCGGAGTTCGCTTCCAGGCACCCGGAATAAAGCCAGTGTCACACTAAGGTGAGTCGCATGCATCTTTTAGTTTCTTGGTGCATCTAAAAAGTGTGCAATCGCATTATGTCTAAGAGAACGACGTACGTACCTTAATTAAAAAATACTTTATTACTAAAAACTGCTAACCATCATCTGAGCTTTTAGCAAGGAGTAATCTTTTTGCCGGTGGACGGTCTTGCCTCAGTGTTGATGGCTGCTGACTGATCCGGACGGTGGTTGCTGAAGGGTGGGGTGGCCATGACAATGTCTTAAAATACGACAACAATGAAGTCTGTCGCATTGATTGGCTCCTACTTTCATGAATGATTTCTCGGCAGCAGGCAATGCTGTTTGACAGCATAGACCTTCTTTCAAAATTGAAGTCAATCCTCTCAAACCCTGCTACTGCTTTATCGACTAAGTTTATAGAATACCCTAAATCCTTGTTGTCATGTCAACAATCTTCACAGCATCTGCCAGGAGTAGATTCCATCTCAAGAAACCTCTTTTTTTGCTCGTCCATAAGAAGCAACTCCTCATCCATTAAAGTTGTATCCTGAGATGGCAGCACTTCAGTCCCATCTTCAGGGTCCACTTTTAGTTCTCTTGCCATTTCCACCACATCTGTGGTTACTTCCTCCACTGAGGTCTTCTTTTTTCAATATTATGGCTTTTATTAAAACGCTGCACAGAATATCCTTATACACACATTTGACTCTCTCATTAGGATAAACCTCCAAAAGTGGAATCACTGGATCACCCACTGAAGTCTTGAACCCCTCAAAGTCACCCATGAGGACTGGAAGCAACTTCTTTCAAATTCCTGTTAACGTTGATATTTTGACCTCTTCCCATGAATCATGAACATTCTTAATGGCATCTAGAACGGTGAATCCTTTCCAGAAGGTTTTCAGTTGACTTTGCCCAGATCCATCAGAAGAATCACTATCTCTGGCAGCTATAGCCTTACAAAATATATTCCTTAAATAATAAGACCTAAAAGTTGAAGTTACTCTTTGATCCATGGGCTGTAGAATGGATGTTTTCTGAGCAGGCATGAAGAAAACATGAATCTCCGGCTTCCCCATCAGAGCTCTTGGGTGACCAGGTGCACTGTTAATTTTGAAAGGAATCTTTTTTCCTGAGCAGTAGGTCTCAGCAGCGGGCTTCATATATTCAGTAACTATGTTGTCAACGGATGTGCTGTCACCCAGGCTTTGTTATTCCATGTACAGAGCACAGGAAGAGTAGATTTAGCATAATTCTTAAGGGCTCTAGGATTTCCAGAATGGTAAATAAACACTGGCTTCAACTTCAAGTCACCAGCTGCACTGACCCCTACCAAGAGAGTCAACCTGTCCTTTGAAGCTTTGAAGCCAGGCATTGACTTCTCCTCTCCAGCTATGAAGGTCCTACGTGGCATCTTCTTCCAACAGAAGGCTGTTTCTTCTACACTGAAAATCTGTTGCTTGGTGTAGCCACCTTCATGAATATCTCAGCTAGACCTTCTGGAGAACCTTCTGGAGAACCTTCTGGAGAACTTGCTGCCGCTTGGGCATCAGACCAGGGGCTTTACCCTGTACCTTCACGTTATGGAGACGGCTTCTTTCCTCAAACCTCATGAACCAACCTCTGCTGGCTTCAAGCTCTTCTTCTGCGGTTTCCTCACCTCTCTCAACCCTCAAAGAACTGAAGAGAGTTAGGGCTTTGCTCTGGATTACGCTCTGGCTTAATGGAATGTTGTCGCTGTTTTGATCCTCTCTCCAAACACTAAAACTTTCTTCCTATCAGCAGTAAGGGTGCTTTGCTTTCTTATCATTTGTGTGTTCACTTTTAATTTCCTTCAAGAACTTTTCCTTTGCGCTCACAGCTTGCCTAACTGGCACAGGAGGCCTAGCTTTCTGCCTGTCTCGGCTTTCAACGTGCTTTCCTCGCTGAGCTTAATCATTTCCAGCTTTTGAAAAGTGAAAAGTCGTGCAACTCTTCCTTTCACTTGAATGCTTGGAGGCCGCAAACCTTCAGTTTGTAAAAAAAGGCAGTATCTGCAAAGCACAAGACAACGAGGTATGCCTGTACTACCTTCTAAATCCTCCTTATCAGCTGACGGTGTTTACAATAACTGTTTTTTTTTCATTTCAATTGCTTAGTAAAACTTTTAATCACTACTTAAGCTTTTGATAAAAGTTTGGTATTTTTGATGCCTGATAACCTTCTATTAGAAATTGTCTGAAGGAGCTAAAGTTGATAATTTTTGCTACAGTGAAATGGTGATGACTTTTTTTTTCTAACTAATGAGGTAAATGGATACAAAGAGAGGAGTACAGCTTAGATCAGGGAAAAGTCAATCTTTATGGATTTGTCTTGTTCAGTTTTTGAATGTACAGTGATTTTATGTTTGTTTCACCTTGCTATAGAAAGTATTTCAAAACGGGGTTGCTAAATTTGCTTTCCAGTTGAAGTCTCAAGAGAAAGTTATTATCTTAAGATAACCTAATAAAGTTTATAAAGTATTAGAAAAGGGCTTCCCTGGTGGCGCAGTGGTTGAGGGTCCGCCTGCCGATGCAGGGGACACGGGTTCGTGCCCCGGTCCGGGAAGATCCCACATGCCGCAGAGCGGCTGGGCCCGTGAGCCATGGCCGCTGAGCCTAGCGTCCGGAGCCTGTGCTCCGTGACGGGAGAGGCCACAGCGGTGAGAGGCCCGTGTACCGCAAATAAATAAATAAATAAATTAGAAAAATTAACTGGGAGAAATTGTGCTGAGGAGGATGTGCTTGGTCATAAACAGCTCCCTAACTCACAGCTGCTAGTTCAAAGGAAAAAAAGAATAAACGTACAGGGGAGAAACTGGTCAATTCCTTGAGCGGGTAATCAAATTAACATCACCAACCATCACGTGCCTCCAGATGAGAGGCCAGGAAGGATGCCTCACCACACACTACAGAATTCCAGCTGAACCTAATCACAAGCAACCATCAGAAAGCCCCAAAAGAGGAACATCCTATTAAAATAGAGCTGTACTCTTCAAAAATGTCAGTGTCACAAAGGACAAAAAAAAATGACTGTGGAAATGTTCCACATTAAAGGAGGCTATCAAGATACGACAACTAAAGGTAATACCTGGCTCTAGACTGAAGGAAAAGAAATGTTACGAACAACACTGTTATGTCAACTTCTAAAACCAGCCTATGAGGGGTAGGGTAGGTCAAAGGATTTTCTCAGTAAACTGACCGAGGTTGACAACTGCGCCAATTATGTAACAGCATATCCTTACGCTTCGGAAAAAATACTGCACGTTTAGGACTTAGTACTTAGTACTGTGACGATTACAACATACTCTCAAATGGTCCTCCCCCAATTTATATGTTTATACAAACATACAGACACACACACACACACACACACACACAAGAAGAGAGAGGGAATAAATAGGGCAAATGTTAAAAATAGGTGACTCTGGATACCAAGTCCACAGGGGGTCTTGCACTATCCTTATCTTTACAAGGTTCTCTAAGAGTAAAATTATATCCAAATAAAGTTTTTAAAAGTTCAGACTCAATACAAAAAAAGAAAACACTCACATGCATACTTTCTCAGTATCAGATTCAAGAAAAGCACCAACTCCTGGCATGAGAGCTTCCTTCTGACGGCGCACAGGGCTTCAGACCGATGTGCACAGGACAAGGGCCAGGAGGAAGGACAGAGCGGGTGGTCAGAGGGAGAAAGAAAGGCCAGTCACACACATCCTTCTCCAGGCACACTTCCGGAGCACGTGACTTCCCCATGCTTCTTGGGAGGGGGTGCAGGAAGAGTCACGGGAAGGAGAGGAAACCCAGGGCAGCAGCCGGCTTGGCATCTAACTCTACAGAACTGCATCACGGCCGGCAGTGGGAAGTGATGAGCAGCCCACCTGCCCGGTGGAACCCGGGAGATCACCGGAAGGGTGGCCACGACAAAGCCTGCACGGTGAACTGAGGAGCCAACCTTATACGATGCTTGCAGTTCTTCTTCCTATTTTGATTCACTGCAGGAATGCTTTTACTGAAAAATTTTAACTTTTCATGTCCGCACCAGATAGCTTCTAATTCCCCTCGCTGATCTTGTAATACGTATGTGTGATCGTGAGGTACAGAAACAGAAAGTGGGGCGGAACCAAGAAACGAATGCCAGGCTTGCTAACAGTGAAGGAGATTCTAAAGCAGTGCTTGGGCTCTTGTCAGCCTTTCAAGAACGGCTCCTGACTCGAGTTTTCTAAATTCTTTCTAAAGCTCAGTGGCCTGAAATACTAAGTGGCCTTTCCACTTAGTCCCTTGGTCAAGGGATTAAATCCCTTGGTCAAGGGATTAAAAAAAAGAACCTTTCCCTGGACTGTTGATCTCGCACCTTCAAATGAAGTTTCAAAGATTTGAAGCAGATTCTTCTTTCAGAATCAAAAGCAGATCCTGCTCTCAAAAAGAATATGCACTGAAAGCCGTATTTTGAACAAAACAGAAAAACGCAACCAAGCGTGTGCATTTTCAGTGGGTATTCTGGTTCTAGCTCATTATCCCTTCCATGGATCTTTATAAAAAATGACACTGTTCAGCCTAAAAAATAAGGCTTTGAGTAGATGTCTCTTTTTCTTCACAACCTTATAATCTGCTGTTATCGTTTTGTGTGAGTAGGAGATACACCGGGAACCAACAAAATGTTAAATCCTCTATTGCATCAAATTCTAATAAAGCATTCAAGGTGGCTGTCAAAAAGACCATTATGCAAAAGGCCAGCGTTATCCTAACAGCCTTGATCACTAGAAAACTGAAAAAGCAATCTTAATTACAGCAGCATCAGAAAATACAAAAGATCTATGAATAACCTTACAAAAAATTTTTTAAAAAGAAACGGAAAGAGAGAGAGATTCTGTTTTGGCTGTAGAGAAGGAAGACTGGAAGATTAGGATGTTCTTTATATTGTAATAACTACATTTTTGTATAATTCCAGTCACTTCACACAAGACTTTTTGTAACAGATTACAGTTCATACCAGTACTGCTGCGTATAAGCTGTTTGTCATTGGGCAAATTACTTTCTATTCTATGCCTCAGTTTCCTCATCTGTAAAACAGGGAAACAGTGACAGTGTTGTCCTGAGGATTAAATGAGTTAGTGTCTGAAGCATAATTTGAACTCAGTAACCGTTTACCACCACCATTACTATTATCACCAACATTGCCACAATTTGGAAGAATAAGCAAAGAAGAACGGATAAGACATTCTTTTGAAGAAGAGTGATACAAGTAATTACCAGAGTACTGATGCAAGCATCAGACAGATCAACGAAAGAGAACAGACAACCCTAAAACATTATACACACACAGGTATTTTTAAATATAATAAATGCAGCATAATAAACTAATGAGAAGTGAGTTATTAACAGATGGTTTTGGAAAACCAGCTAAGAATTTGGAAGAAAATCAACTGAGAGTCTCATTGAATATTACGTTCCAGATAAATCCAGATGGATTAAAAAAATGTCAAAAAAAAAAAAGCACACAGAAGAAGAAACATAGAGGTAAAAAAATTTATATTAACTTGGAATAGGAACAGACTTTCTCAATATTAAAAAAAAAAAAAAAGAAATCACCAAAGCGACAAACTAAGAGAATCAATAAAAATAAAAAAAGTTATTTACCTTATAAAAGATCCCTTTAAGCTAAAAGAAAAAAATGCGGAAATGAACAAACAACTTAGATTCTTAAAAATACCCAATAAAACAACTGAAAAACTTTTAACCTCATTAGTACTTTAAAAAGATAAATCAAAGCAAAGCAACGTGTTTTAGTATCAAAAGTCAGTATAGTGCTCAGTGTTGGCAGAAGTGCAGCAAGAGAAACACACCTGCACGTGGCAGGGGGTGCAAAGTGACACAACTGTCACACACACACAGCAACACCCTGGAAATTCACACCCCTCCACCCAGTATTCCACCTGTAGGTCCCCCACAGGGAGACAATCACGGCTGGATAAAGGATGATCCACAATGAGGGCTTCCTGCAAAGTTACCTGCAACAGTGATAAATAGATTCAATGTCCGACACTGAGGGAGTAACAGTTAAATCAGAGATGGAAATCCATACCACCATATATTATGCAATCATTAAAGTATCACAGTTGTTGTTTTTTTTTTTGCCACACCACACCGCTTGTGGGATCTTAGTTCCCCGACCAGGGGTTGAACCCATGCCTCCTGCAGTGGAATCACGGAGTCCTAACCACTGGACCGCCAGGGAATTCCCAAAGTATCACAGTTTTGAAGATTATCATGTTGTGAGACTATTCCCATGTCACTCAATCGTATTAAATGAAAAAGCCCAAACCTATAAAACTATATTTGGCATTTTCCCCAATTTTGGATGACTATAATAAAGAAATGAGGTATAGATAAAGGGCAGAAACAAAATATGCTAAAAGTGGTTAACTCAGTGATAAGACTGAGTTATCCATATTTTCTTTTCTTATTTATACTTTTTACACATTTTCTATCTTAAGTATGTAGAACTTTAATACTCAAGAAAACAGTAAATGTTGTCAAATGAGGGAAGATGTAGCCATGGAATGAAAAGAAAAATCAACAATAGTAAAGTCTACAAGGGCTTTCTAAAAGCCTTACTGAGTCTAGAATGTTTACCATCTACTCTGTGTCGATTTCCCATGTGCCCATGGTGGTGGGCTGGCCTCCACTCCTGCCTGGGGAAAAGCAGCAAGAGCCCCACAGCAGGCTGGCTTCTGCCTGGCCTCAGGCTGCTGCTTTTCGGCTCCCAGACACATTCTTACTCCCCAACCCACAGGCATGGCCCTGCTGGCCCAATCAAAGAATAATTTTTCTTATGTTTTTCACAGTATCTAAAAAAACAACTCAAAATATTTTTCAACGATAGTGAAATTTCTCACACATAGGAAGCACTTAATAGATACTCCTTAACTTATTGTCAGAATTTGTGTTTTCATATACCCTGGGCACTAGAAGCTAACCCACTGTCTGTTTAAAGGCTCTCACCTGCCTGCAGGCATAACCCTCCCAAACCTCGGACTATACTACAAAGCTACAGTCATCAAAACAGCGTAGTGTTGGCACAAAAACAGAATACGGATCAATGGAATAGAATAGAGCCCAGAAATAAATCTACACACTTACCCAATTCCCTGGCAGTCGAGTGGTTAGGACTCCTCGCTTTCCCTGACAGGGGCCGGGGTTCAATCCCTGATCCGGGAACTAAGATCCCATAAGCCACCACCAAAAAAAAAAACAAAAACCCTACACACTTACGGTTAATTAATCTTCAACAAAGGAGGCAAGAATATATCAATAAAATGGGAAAAAGTCTCTTCAGCAAGTGGTGCTGGGAAAGCTGGACAGCTGCATGTAAATCAATGAAGCTAGAACGCACCTTCACACCATGCACAAAAATAGACTCAAAATGGCTTAAAGACTTAAATATAAAACAAGACACCATAAAACTCCTAGAAAATAACACAGGCAAAACATTCTATGACATAAATCATACCAGTGTTTTCTTAGGTCAGTCTCCCAAGGCAATAGAAATAAAAATAAACAAATGGGACCTAATCAAACTTACAAGCTTTTGCGCAGCAAAAGAAACCATAAACAAAACAAAAAAGCAACCTACAGAATGGGAGAAAATATTTGCAAACAATGTGACTGACAAGGGCTTAATTTCCAAAACATACAAACAGCTCATACAACTCAACAACAAAAAAACAAACAACCCAATCCAAAAATGGGCAGAAGACCTAAATAGACATTTCTCCAAAGACATACGGATGGCCAATAGGCACAGGAAAAGATGCTCAACATCACTAACTATTAGAGAAATACAAATCAAAACTACAGTGAGGTACTACCTCATACTGGTCAGAATGGCCATCATTAAAAAATCTGCAAATAATAAATGCCAGAAAGGGTGTGGAGAAAAGAGAATGCTGAAGCACTGTTGATGGGCATGTAAGTTGGTGCAGCCACTACGGAAAACAGTATGCAGGTTCCTCAAAAAACGAAAAATAGGGCTTCCCTGGTGGCACAGTGGTTGAGAATCTGCCTGCCAATGCAGGGGACATGGGTTCGAGCCCTGGTCTGGGAGGATCCCACATGCCGCGGAGCAACTGGGCCCGTGAGCCACAATTACTGAGCCTGTGCGTCTGGAGCCTGTGCTCCGCAACAAGAGAGGCGGTGATAGTGAGAGGCCCACGCACCACGATGAAGAGTGGCCCCCGCTTGCCACAACTAGAGAAAGCCCTCGCACAGAAACGAAGACCCAGCACAGCCATAAATAAATAAATAAAGCAAACTGTCAACAAGTAAAAATAAATAAACACTATTATATTTAAGGGCAGTCTGTTCCTTTTAAGAAACAAACTAAAAATAGAGTTAATGTATGATCCAGCAATCCCACTCCTGGGCATATATCTGGACAAAACTATAATTCAAAAAGATACATGTGGGGCTTCCCTGGTGGCGCAGTGGTTGAGAGTCCGCCTGCCGATGCAGGGGACACAGGTTCGTGCCCCAGTCCGGGAAGATCCCACATGCCATGGAGCGGCTGGGCCCACGAGCCATGGCCGGTGAGCTTGCGCGTCTGGAGCCTGTGCTCTGCAACGGGAGAGGCCACAACAGTGAGAGGCCTGCGTACTGCAAAAAAATAAAAAATAAAAAAAGATACATGCACCCCTATGTTCATAGCAGCACTATTTACAATAGCCAAGACATGGAAACAACCTGAATGTCCACTGACAGATGAATGGATAAAGAAGATGTGGTACATATACACAGTGGAATATTACTCAGCCATAAAAAAAGAACGAAATAATGCCACTTGCCGCAACATGGATGGACCTAGCGATTATCACACTAAGTGAAGTGAGTCAGAAAGACAGATACCATATGATATCACTTATATGTGGAATCTAAAATATGGCACAAATGAACTTAGCTTACACAACAGAAACAGACTCACAGACACACAGAACAGACTTGTGGTTGCCAAGGGGGAAGGGGGGGGGGAGGGAAGAATCGGGAGTTTGGGGTTAACAGATGTAAACTATTACATAAAGGATGGATAAACAACAAGGTCCTACTATACAAAACAGGGAACTATATTCAATAACCTGGGATAAAACATAACGGAAAACAATGTAAAAAAGAATGTATATATGTGTATAATGGTGTCACTTTGCTGTACAGCAGAAATTAATGCAACATTGTAACGCAACTATATTTCAATAAAAAATAAAAAAAAACAACAAAAAAATAAAGGCTGTCACCGGCCTAAATGTGGTTTCTAAGACTTTCAGCTTACTTTAGTTGGTCATTCCAATTGCCAATAATAAAACCTGTCTCTCTATAATATCCTATTTTTGTTGCCTAGTTACTTAAACTTTGTTTCTTTTCTTTCTTTCTTTCTTTTTTAAGTATAAAGGCAAAACACTAATTCCTTTTCCTTTCTTTGTCCCCAGTAAAATACATGAGATGGGAGAAAAAATTCTGCTTCAGAAAAGAAACCCATGGATAGGAACCTGTGCAGCCTGGGAAATTTTCCTACCTAGAATGTTGAAAGTCTGGGTTTGGTAATCAAAGTATAAAATATTGGAAGAGTCTGCTTTTCTTTCTTTCTTAACTAAAAAAAAAAAGAGATTCTAGTTCTTATTCCGGTCAGTACACGATTTCTTATATAATCCTGCAGGTAGACGTCAAGGCCGTGTGTGCACACTGCTCTCCTAGGATTGTCTGCTCTAAGCAAGGTAAGTAAAAATCAACTCTTTATATGGACCCAGTACCCAAAGCCAGAGTCATCATCTGGAATTTCATTTGAAGCATTTCACTTGCTTCTTGAACATTTAGGTAGAGAGGTAGGTAATTGATGGGAAAAGAGCTAGAGAGGAAAATACCATGTTTCCGTGCAATACAACAGGCACAAGAGTCCCCAGTGCAGGGAACGAAAGTTCCTAGAGGAAGAAATCAGGAAGAAAGGTGAGGGGAGCAGGCGAGGGGGGCGAAGCCAAGGAGCAGGTGCTTGGAGGGGCAGCAGCCGCTACCAACACAGTGCAACATCCCGCCGGCCCCGGGAGTCAGAAGCTGCCCTCAGCAGGCAAACCTGACCTTTCCAGCAGCCAAAGCTTTGGCACCTGCCAAAGCCCTCACCGCCCCTTTTAGCTGAGCCCTGAATGAGCAGAGAGGCCAAGATATGAGGAGCCTGCCAACCACAGAAACAGCGGTGCCAAGGGCGGAAGGCTGGGGGCCGGGCACGAGGGGAACAGGCTGAGCCGGCAGGCGGGAGATGGGGAGGACGGAGGGCAGGAGGCCCGGACAGAGCTGGCCTTCCGGGCCCCGGGGAGGACCTTGGACTCGACTGCTGGTACGACGGAGACTGCCGCAAAGTTGATAAAGAATTGCCTCTTGAGACAGGTCCATACTCTTCAATTTTCACGACAGTATTATAAATCAATGGTGTGAGTCTATAACAGATGATATAAAACCCATATTCCTTAATATGCACCACAAAACCCTGCAACATGTGACTCTACCCGGCTCACCCACCGTACCTCCCCCATCTGCTCCTGCCCAGGGCCCCCGGCCTCGGTGTCTCTGCTTCTATCATCCGTGACGTTCTCCCAGTCACCCCCATACAACACCCCAGGATTCCCTCCCGGAAGGGATGGTGCCCTCTGATCTTTTCATTTCATCCAAATGTCACCTCCTCAGAGCTCTTTCCTGGTCACCAGATCTAAAGTCAGTTCCTCCTTCTTCTCTCACAGCACCCTGCTTTTCTTCTTGGCAGCATTTATGACAATTATACATTTATTTGTTTAATGTCTACATTTCCCACTAGAATGAGAGTTTTGGGAGAGTAGAAAACATGTTTTATTCCTGACTGTATATCTGGGATTTGATAAATATTTGATGAATGAATGCAAAAAACAAGTAATACATAGTCAACAAAACCAAAAGTTGGTTCTTTGAAAAGAGCAACTAAATTGACAAACCTTTAACTATTACTGAAGTCCATAAAGAGAGGACTTAAATAATTAAAATGCATGAAAGAAGGGAAAATACCACAGACCTTACAAAATAAAAAGGATTACAGAGGAATATATAAACAACCGTATGCCAACGAATTAGATAACTTACTATCTAATGACACGGTCCAATAAATTACTAAAAGACACAAATTACCATAACTGATTCAACGTGAAATAAAAAAATCAGCAGACCTATAACAAGAAAAGAAATTGAATTCATAATTTAAAAGCTTCCTATGAAGAAAAACCCAGGCCCACATGGTTTCACTGGTGAATTCTATCAAACATTCCAAGAAAAATTAATACCAGTCTTTTACAAACTCTTCCAAAAATTAGAAGAGGAAGGAATACTGCCTAGCTCATTCTACAAGACCACAATTACCCTGATATCAAAATTAGACAAAGATACTACAAGAAAAGAGAGCTACGGTCCACATCCCTTATGAATGTAGATGCAGAAATCCTCAACAAAATACTAGCGAATAGAATCTGGCAACATATAAAAGAAATATACATATGCCATGACCAAGAGGGATTTATTTCAAGAAAACAAAGTAGGTTTAACATCCAAATACGAATGTAATATACTATATTAATATAATATAGGATAAAAATCACATAATCACCACTATAAATGCAGAAAAAGGATCTGACAAAACCCAACACTTCTTCACTTTAAAAAACAAATGTTGAACCACAAGCTAGAAACAGAAAGGTACCTCCTCAACCTGGTGTTAGCCATCCACAAACAACCTACCCCTAACATCATACTTGACGGCGGGGGAATGAGAGCATTCTTCCTGAGATCAGGAACAAGACCAGGAGGTCCACTTGTGACGCTTCTATTCATCACTGACCTGAGCTTCTGGCTGAGGCAGTTAAGAAAAAAAAACAAAATAAAAGGCATCCAAAGTGGACAGGAAAAAGTAAAATTATCCCCGTTTGCAGATATCATTTTGTAACTAGAAAATTCTAAGGAATTCATTAAAGAACTATTAGTTTGACAAGGTTGCAGGATACAAGGTCTATACACAAAAATCAACAGTATTTCTGTACACTAGTAATGAACATTCCAAAAAATAAAATTAGGAAAATAATTCCATTTACAATAGCATCAAAAAGTATAAAATAATAAGGTATACATTTTTTAAAAAGAAGCATAAGACTTATATGCTGGAAACTACAAAACAACATGGCTGAATGAAATTAAAGACACTCTAAGTAAATAAAAAGACATGTCATTCATGTTCATGGATCTAAAGATTTAATATTGTTAAGATAGCAATACTCCCCAAATTGATTTATAGATTCAATACAATCTCTATCAAAATTCTAGCTTCAGTAATCAAACAGTGTGCTTCTGATATAAGAATAGGTGGAACTGACATGAGGATAAACAGAATAGAATTGAAAATCTAAAATCAATCCTTATACTCATGGTCAATTGATTTCTAAAAGAGTGCCAAGACAATTAAATGGAAAAAGAATAGTCTTGTCAACAAATGGTTCTGAAACAACTGGATATTTATATGCAAAAGAATGACTTTCGATCCACACCTTACAACATATACAAAAATCAATTCAGAACAGACCACAGGCCTAAATGCATTAGTAAAACTATAACTCTTGGAAGAACACATGGGAGTTAATCTTCCTGAAACTGTGTTAGTAAAGCCTTCTTTGGTAAAGTACCAAAAGCACAAACAACATAAGAAAAATAGATACACTGGACTTTTCAAAAATAAGAACATTTGTGGCTTTTCCTGGTGGTCCAGTGGTTAAGACTCTGTACTTCTACTGCAGGGGGCACGGGTTCAATCCCTGATTGGGGAAGTTTTGCATGCTGCGCCATGCAGCCAAAAAAATTAAAAATAAATAAATAAATAAAAACATTTGTGTCATCACATCAAGAAAGTAAAGACAACTACAGAGTTGATGAATACAGTCGTCCCTGGGTATCCGCAGGGCACTGGTTCCAGGGTCCTCCCCCACACACCAAATCCGCGGATGCTCAAGTCCCTCAGATAAAATGGCACAATGGTCCTCCGTATCCATGGAACCCATGGATACGGAGAGCCAACTGTATACCTGCATATCATATCCAGATGGCCAATAAGTACACGACAAGATGCTCAACATCAGTAGGTCAATAGGGAAATGCAAATGAAAACACAGTGTGACAACGCTTCAAACCTACTAGAAGGGGTACAGTTACAAAGACAGTAACAATTAGCAAGGATGTGGAGAAACTGAAACCATCATCCATTGCTGGCAGGAATGTAAAACAGCACAGCTAGTTTGGAAAACGCTCTAGTAATTTCCCAAAAAGTATAGAACTACCTCATGACCCAGCATTTCTACTCGTAGGTATATACTCAAGAGACCTAAAAACAGATGTCTACCCAAAAACTTGGACACAATTGTTCAGGGCAGCATTATTCATAATACCCCAAAAGTAGAAACGTATCCAAATGTTCACCAGCTGAAGAATAGATAAATAAAATATGGTATATCCATATAATGGAATATTACACAGCCGTAAAAAGGAACGAAGCACTGATATGCACTGTGATGTGGATAAACCCTGTAAATATTATGCCAAGTGAAATAAGCTAGTCACAAAAAGACCACATATTGTATCATTTCCTTTCTAGGAAATCTCCAGAATACTCAAATCTACAGACAAAGAAGCAGGGTAGTGCTTGCCAGGGGCTGGGGATACACAGGAATGGAGACTGCTTCATGGGTATGGGGTCTCTTTTCGGGATGACAAAAATGTTCTAAAATTAGGCTGTGTTAATTGATTGCACAATCCCATGAATACCTGAGAAAAAAATGAACTGTACATTATAAATGGGTGAACTGTACGGCATGTGAATTACATCTCAATAAAGCTGTTTAAAAAAATACAGGTAATACAGTGATATAATGTGTTACGTGCTTACCATTATATTCATATGACATTTTACCTTCCTAAATGTTTATGTGCTGTGCTGTGACAATAGGGTTAAGATATACACAAGGGGAAAGCAGAGGAAAGACTTATCTTTGGGGACCATGGTAGCTAGGCATCAGAGCCCTCCCAGTGTAAAATACTTACATATGCTGAATTTCTGTAACAAGGAGTTTACTTGTAGTTCGGAGTGACAGTAAATTATGTGGCATATCCTTACTAAGGCTCAATCAGTTGAAGACTTTTAAGCTGTAAATGCAAAACTGGCCTCTCTGTAAGAGCGAAAGCCAGCAATTCCCACAAGGCACGGAGAACAGACGGGCTCAAAAACCAGAAACACGCACTCACGTTCCTCAGGACAGGAAGCACCAGCTGCTCGAAGGAAGTCAGATCCACCACATACTGCCCAACACAGCACTCACGCTTTCCAGGCGGAAGCTCTGACCTGAAAGAAAAGATAGTACATCCTTTATCGAAAGACCCCTCTACTGATTTCTGGGTTTTAGCTACTCCACTGAGCCTCTGGCCTTCTGCGTGTGCTAAACCATCCTTAAAAATCACCCAAACAGAAAGTGGCAGTGAGCAAAGCTGACCTGATTCCACATCCTTTCCTGAGCGCAGGGCTCACACCGGTGGGCACACCACCACCCATGGCCCGGCAGCTGCCTTCGGGGAGCTGGCCCGTCACCTATCTTAGAAGAGTGACATGAGAAACAGGGCTACGAAGTACCAAGTGAGAAGAGCTTACTACTCAGTGGAGGACGTTCTAAGTGGAATACGATATTTTCAACTTTGTTTTTTATGTGATGATTTCAACCTCTGTTTTCTTTTTCCAAGAAATCCGTAAAGGCTCAGGATTCTTCAAGATAGAAGAGATCACCTGGCTCAGCCCTGGGCCCAGGGAGAATAAAACACCATGGAAATGAAGCTGCAGTACCCAATCCTGGATAAAGGTCCGCGGGCGCCAGACAACGTGACAACATCGAACCCTATTCTTCTTCCTCCCTGTCTGACTTCTTCTGTATAAAACCCCTCGACAGGCACGCCAGAGGACTTTAAAACTTCACTGGCTTTCTGGATCAACGTTGTTTTTCCAACCCCTAAAAAAAAAAAAAAAAAAAGCCCATTAGGAACCACTGCTTTGCTGGAGCACAGGAATCACCAGGAGGAGACAAACAGGCTGCAAGTGGATTTTATGAATGTTAATGTCACTTAATTTTGACTGCTCCAGGTGTTAGAACTCTTGAATTTCAAGTAGAAACAAGCATAATAAAAATATGAATGGTATCTTGAAGTTTATTTTTAAATTCTGAAACAGTATTGGTTTTGTCACATACACCATCCAAGAACCAGGTGAGTGGTTTGCTGATAAAAATCTCAAGTGCAATTTACATCCTAGGAGACAAGCTTCTACTTTCTCCTAGGTTTACTCTCCTTGGGGGAGTAAACTTTTTCCCCTAGAAAGTAAAGCTGGTCAAGCTTCGGTCAAAGGCTGCACGCTTTAAGTTAGGATTTTAAGACACTCTGGACCAACATTTAACAGTGGGAACCTCACTTCAGTCCTCCATAAACTTACATTGTATGTGTCCCGAAAGCAGGACTCTTAAATACCACAAACACCACTAGAAATGGCAGTTTTTCAACTTTTTCCACAAGAGCAATCCCATCAGGGTGGCCACCCCTTGGAGTGTTACTAAGCATTCCTTCTGCTTGCCCACAACCCCTTCCCAGATTATAGGCTGTGCACTTGCACCTGCCCATCCTCCACACCCAGGACCCCTTCCTTTCCTTCCGGCCTGGCCCCTGGACTACTCTGATTAACTCTTGGGTGTTTACAAGTAACATGACGATACTAATCACTGACACCGTGGAGCCAGGCCCTGGTCTCGCATGCCTCGCAAGCATTTTGTTGGTTAAATTCTCACAACCACCCTCTGAAGCAGTTACCATCCTTGTCCCTATTTTACAGATGAAGAAACTGAGGCACAGAGAGGTTAGGTAACTTGGCCACGGTTACACACCTGGGAAGGACCATACATTTTAACAGGGGCCTTCGTCTGCCACCATGACTTTGTTTATAGGAGACTTGCTCCCATACAGATTAAAGTCAAAGGCATCAGATCACCAAAAAAGGGGCACAAAAAGGTCTGTAACAGAGCTATTCTGAAATACAACAGGGTTGCAAATCATATTATTTCTATGGCTGCCCAGAGCCATCAGGGATCCCCAACGGGCCTTTTAACCTTCCTTGAAATAAAATACAATCTGTCATTTAAAGCATCTCTCCTCCAAACTTCACACTAGCAAACAACGGCATGTGGCCTTCTGGAACACGAGCAGCAGCCCACGCTCCCGTGACTAGGAAAGAACTACGCACGGTCGTGACCCCAGCTCTGTCCTTTGGTAACTGCCGCTGTAGGAGTCGCTGAAGAATCTGTTTAACGCAGGCAAGCGGCCTTGGGGGATGTGTAAGCTGGGACTTTCCCGAAGGGCCATTTCTACCACAATACACAGCAATGCCACAGCTAGGAATTCATCCTCAGCAATGAATCTGACAACGGTACAGAGATACAAGGAACCGGATGTTCACGTCAGCATTCTTCATAATTGTGCAAAACACAGAAACAATTTAATGGTGATCTATAATGCTGACTGTTAAATTATGGTATCATATGTGTAATGAAACAAACACACAGGAATCTCATGTAGCCATTATTAAAGAGAATACTCTTTACCTATGGAAACAGTTTACTGGTTAGCATGGAAAACAGAACACAGTGTATGAAAATAATATATGGAGAAGAAGCAGGTTAAGAAGCAGCAGACAGGGCTTCCTTGGTGGCACAGTGGTTGAGAATCCGCCTGCCAATGCAGGGGACACGGGTTCGAGCCCTGGTCCGGGAAGATCCCACATGCCACGGAGCAACTAAGCCCGCGAGCCACAACTACTGAGCCCGTGTGCCACAACTACTGAAGCCCGCAAGCTCTAGGGCCTGTGCTCCGCAACAAGAGAAGCCACCGCAATGAGAAGCCCGTGCACCGCAACGAGGAGTAGCCCCCGTTCGCCGCAACTAGAGAAAGCCTGTGCAGCAACGAAGACTCAGTGCAGCCAGAAACAATAAAATAAATAAAATAAAATAAATAAATTTTAAAAAAATAAAAAAGAAACAGCAGACACACATAGTAGTATTCTATTATATATGTATATATATATATATATATATATATATATGTATATTTTTTTTTTTTTTTTTTTTTTTTGGGGTAGGCAGGCCTCTCACTGTTGTGGCCTCTTCCGTTGCGGAGCACAGGCTCCGGATGCGCAGGCTCAGCGGCCATGGCTCATGGGCACAGCAGCTCTGTGGCATGTGGGATCTTCCCGGACCAGGGCACGAACCTGTGTCCCCTGCATCGGCAGGCGGACTCTCAACCACTGCGCCACCAGGGAAGCCCCATTATATTTTTTAAAGGCCACAAATAAAAAATGTTGGTGAGGATGTAGAGAAAAGGGAACCCTTGTCCACTATTGATGTGAATGTAAATTGGTATAGCCACTGTGGAAAACAGTATGGAGGTTCCTCAAAAAACTAAAAACAGAACTACCATATTATCCAGCAATTCCACTCCTGGGTATATACCCAAAGAAAACAAAAACACTAATTTGAAAAGATAAATGTACCCCAATGTTCATAGCAGAATTATTTATAATAGCCGAGATATGGAAATTTCCATCAACAGATGAATGGATAAAGAAGATGTGGTACATATAAACAATGGAATATTACTCAGTCATTAAAAAGAATGAAATTTTGCCATTTGCAGCAACATGGATGGACCCAAAGGGTATTATGCTTACTGAAATAAGTCAGAGAAAAACAAATACTGTATGTTATCACTTACATATGGAATCTAAAAAATAAAACAAACTAGTGAATATAACAAAAAAGAAAAATATAAAGAACAAACTAGTGGTTACCAGTGGGGAGAGGGAAGGTAGGAGGGGCAAGACAGGGAATAAACAGGTAAAAACTACTATGTATAAAATAAATAACCTGCAAGGATACACTGTACAGCACAGAGAATATAGCCAATATTTTATAATAACTATAAATGGAGTATAATCTTTAAAAACTGTGAATAACTATGTTGTACACCTGAAACTTATATAATATTGTAAATCAACTATACCTCAATTTAAAAAAAAAGTGAAGTATGCATATGTTTATTGAAGAAAATGTTGAGAACACAGAAAGGTTTACAGCATTTATTTCTGTATGTTGGAAACCCATGTGATTTTCACTTCTTTAAAATTTTTCTTGATTTCATTGTTTTTTTTTTTTTGGTCTTATAGTGAGTGGTTATTACTATTAATTTAAGAAAAAACAAAGCTATTTACATTATGCAAAATACAAAATGGAACAGCTGTAACAAAAGGGGACATTGTGGGTCCAATCTGTTAGGGAGAACATTATAAAGCAAGAGGAGGCATTGGGTTCAAGTCCCTTTCTTCCTCTTCGGCTCTAGAAATCTTCCGGTGAATTTTTCACCTCCGTTAATTAAGCTACTACCCTAGTGTTGTCTACACTGGCTAAGAAGTGGCCTGTGTGAGAAGGAGACCCCAAACTGAAAGGTCCACAAAATGCACAGACAAGAACAGGTCAGAAAGCTCCAGAATTATTTTGGTTCTGGTTCTCCCATAAATCTGACCCTGAAATAAAGACTCCAATACAGGCAGTTTAATTTGGGAAGCAACACCCCAAGACGACATGCTGGGAGGAAGATAATCACAGTATCAAGTAAGTTACCACTGTGGGTAGCTTAATCCCACTGGGAAATCCTAGGACACAGTTTTGGACCCAAGGCTCCGAGTTCTCCTGTCTGAGGGGTGAGGAAGTAAGGAGTTTACCTGCTCACTTCCGTCTATCATGGGTCAAGGCTGCTCCTGGGGGAAGGCATTCCCTGGCCCTCAGGCCTGCCCTGTGCAGGCAGAGTGGGCTCCAGGGACCAGAGAAAGCCCTCCAGGATGGGTCAGAGGCTCTATAGTTGGAAGCTGGAAAAAATGCTAAGTGCCAAAGACACATGGGTGAGGCCCTGACAGTGTAGACAACAAAAAGTGACCTCTTTGAGAAGATACCTTACCCGATGGTCTGAACATGTAGAGATTGATTGATTGATTTATATTTATTTATTTTTTATACAACTTTACTGGAGTATAATCGCTTCACAATGCTGTGTTAGTTTCTGTTGTACAACAAAGTGAACGAGCCTTATGCATACATATATCCCCATATCCCCTCCCTCTTGAGCCTCTCTCCCACCCTCCCTATCCTACCCCTCTAGGTGGTCACAAAGCACCAAGCTGATCTCCCTGTGCTATGTGGCTGCTTCCGACTAGCTATCAATTTTACATTTGTGAACACGTAGAGATTTAGACAGTTGGCAGAGTTTGGGATTGGGTTGGTGAGAGAAAGGAACTAAGTCAATGAAAAAACAACATTAGACAACAACTCCAAAGAGAAAAAAAAATTGTTCACAAAGGGAAAAGAAATGATAGATTACTCCAAGGCTCTTCTGTGATTAGCTTTTGCTAATAATACTGTAAACACTGACCACTGAGCTAATTAAAATTACAGGATAACTGCGTTAGGAAGATTAGGAGGAAGAGAAGGTGAGTGGGTTTGAGGACAGGCTTAAGAGAGCTATACTGTAGGAATGAGTCTTCCAATTATGTGTATGTACATAAAACTTTTATGAAGAAGGAAACAAAAAGAAGAACCAGTATTGGCCAGGCGAGCCTCTGTCCCCACCCACCTCCAGGACACAGCCAGGTACGATCACAATAACAAGCCACCTCTGTTATGAAACACATAGATGTCTTGGGGCCAGCCTGCTGAGAAAACTGCATTCCAAGTTTCAAATAAAGGACTGACAAATCAACTTTCAGAAGATGGTCTTTTACCTCTGGGTATCAGAAATTTCTCATAACACCTTCCTCCTCAGCACTCCCCCACTGCCTGGTAAGAATAAAATCCCAGAATCTGCAATATTAAGTTAGCCTTTGCTCCTGGAGGCTAAAAACGATGATCATTAAGATAAAGTGAAAGAGAATTTCAGGCCCAGGGTAACAATGGCTGATATCTGAACCCACAGCTAACCTGAAAACTGCAAAGAAGCTGAAGAAATCACTTTCTGCTTAGGCCCATCTTTTTTTTTTTTTGCCCCCTTAATGTATCTGATGCTGCTACAACTTTTCTGCCTCTTCTTTCAATAATGAGTTATCCACGTGCGGCATCTTGGCTTAAAAGGCATCTATGTCCTCCCCTAGACTCTCATTTGAAAGCACACGATCTCCTTTCAAAGGTGAGACCTTCACAGCCCGAGGGCTGAGGGATCTGCATTAGAGAAGACAGACGCAGACGCAGGCTCTGGGTGGGCGGTGCCCTGTAGGTACCAAGGCTCGCTCTTAACCTGCGGCCTCACTCATGGAGGGAATTCAGTGGGTCGGTGAACGTGGATGGGGAACACGGCTGCATGTTTAGTTTCACTACCCTGCAACTGAAATCTCGCTCTTCCTTTCATGACGAGTGCAGGGCAGGAGCACGTGTAACTATCGACAGAAACCAGACACCTTCGATTCCACCGCGGTGGTGGCTGAGATCCTGAAATACCTTTCGTGTCCATCACAACTTCACAACTGCGGGAGTTATTACTGCTGCCGCCGCCCCTGCTATTTAAGACCGAAGCCCGGGGGCGACCCCATCACAAGCTGGTTCCTGTTCTCCTGTAATTGGCCTCATTTCACTTATCTGATGGACTCATAGTCACGTTTTCCGGGAAAGACACGCAGGCTTCAAACCACCAAGCGTGTAACTTACATGGGGAATTTTAGAGGCCACCGGCCGGAGCCCCTTGCCCAAAGCACCGGACCGCCCCCAGCCCGGGCACCCCTCACGTCCACCCCTCGGCCTCCCGGAGGCGCAGACCCGGGCGGGGTTACCTGGGGGTCCCGTCAGGAACACGTGCCGGGCCATACGGGTATGACCGGGTGGGGGTCACGGCCCGGGTGGGGGTCGGGGTCGAAGTCGCCGAACGGGGCAGGGGTCGGGGTCGCGACCCAGAGTCAGCCCGCAACGCCGCAGTCCCCACCTCCGCCAGCCGGAAGCACCGCCCTCTCGGCCGCGCATGCGCTCTCCCCATTCAGCCTCGGCCCGCGCATGCGCCCTCCGCTCTCAGCCCCGGTCCCCGCGAGCGGCGTCCGTCTGCCTAGGGTGGGAGGGTAGTGGTCCGGTCTTCTGCGCGTCCCTGTATTCCAGCCTAGGTGTTGGACTTACGTGGGGTGTTTGCGAGGAGATGTGCGTGAGAGCGTGTTACTAAACCAATCCTGCTCCAGGTGGTGCGCGTTGCCCGAGCTCTGCCCCCGGGATGGGACCTGCGAGCTGAAATTCCCCCGGGCTGCGGGGATCAGCCCTTCTGAAGGAGCGTTGGTCCCTGGAAGCCTTCCCCAAAGGAGGAGGCTTTACTACCGATTGGAACTATTTACCCAGTGCTGTCAGCCGTGACGGCAGAGTAGAATCAACTGGTTAAAAGTGCTTGATGCCTGGGCTCCAACTCCACACATTCGGAGTGATTGATCTTGGGCGAGCCCTGAGCATCTCGAGCTTTTTTGCTGTTGTTGTTATTGTTGAAACTCCTCGGCAGTTTCTAAAGGCCCATCTTCAACCGTGCACATGAAGACCAATTTTCCCCTCTTGTCACCATCCCATAAATGTAAACCAACGCAAGACCCAGCTGTTGGATCTCCCTGTGCAAAGCATTAAGTGGCTTTCCCCCCTCACTTCACCACGTGAGGGGTTTCAGCGCATGAAATGAAGTGTTAATGGCTTTGGGCCAGAGTTGCCTGTAAACTCTTTCAGTCTAACATGTGTACAGTTTGTCTCCTGATCGATCATTCTCCATTCAGAGAAAGCAATTTCAGTGAGTGCTCAACTTAATTGGCGTGTGCCCATCCAGGACCTCCACGGCTCCCTCCAGCCTGGATATACACCAGTCAGATGGCCTCTGTTTCTTGCTGCTTGAAAAGGAATCATCTAAAAGGCAGATTTGTACAGTCGAGCTGTCACCATCATTTCTGCAACATTTATAAGGCTGCATCACTGGTAAGGTTGGGCCTTCCACCCAGATTTCTTTCACCTCCATGCAAACTGGAATGAAGAACAGCTGATGTAGCCAAGTAAACCCAAAGAAGTCGTTTCCAAAAGAAAGAAAAATGTACACAGTCATATGTACACTCTTCTTTTTATTTAAAAAAATTTATTTTAGGGCTTCCCTGGTGGCGCAGTGGCTGAGAGTCCGTCTGCTGATGCAGGGGACACGGGTTCATGCCCCGGTCCGGGAAGATCCCACATGCCACGGAGTGGCTGAGCCCGTGAGCCATGGCCGCTGAGCCTGCGAGTCCGGAGCCTGTGCTCCGCAACGGGAGAGGCCACAACAGTGAGAGGCCCGCGTACCGCAAAAAAAAAAAAAAAAAAAAAAAAAAATTTAAAAATGCTAAGTATGTAACATTTCCATCACTGAAGCAGTTTGTAAGGCTCACCAGAGGATGGATTATTTTGTGTTGATGTTATGCCTGGAATTCTGGTAGCTACCAGCAGACATCAGTTTAGGTAACTCAAGGAACATCTAGACTCCAGATGTAGAGGACTGATGTTTCAGAACAAAAAGAAAATTCTTCCAAAGTTGGATATTCTTTTTCCATTGGGGGATCCGCCCCTTTCAATCCCAGGGTCGGGACCTGAGGGAGGGATGTTCCCCAAAGAGGAATTGAGGCGCTATTTCCACAGGGGCGACTGAATGCCAGGCTGGCAAAACACGTTCACATTTGTCTTCTCCCCCTCTTACATATTTTCACAACCCCAGTAACCATATTCTTGGTTCTGTTTTCTGGTACTCAGGACTTAACCCAAGTTTAAATTACTGTACAAATACACTTAGGAGTAACAATAGTGCGTGTGTGCGTGCCCACTTGCACGTGTATAGGTTTATGGGTTTGGGGAATATTCATATACAGCCCATCTCATTTGACCAGATGCTGTACATTTGTGGGCACCATGTCCTGGTGTAGGGATGGGGAAAACGGAGCTTTGCAGAAGCTCTGGCTCATAGTAAGGGGCAGTGGGAGAACTGGGTATTGGGGACAGCTTTCTGACTCTCTGACTGTGGTTCGTGTCCCTGGCCCTGGGCTGCAGTCCTGGCACACCCATTGGCTGTGCTGTGTGCTCTTGAAAAGTGTGGCTGTGATCACAGTAAATGTTGAAAACCAAGCAGGTGAGAGTTGGGTCACTGCAAGATTCCAGGAAGAATGGTGAACTAGCAGAAACAGGGCGTTTAGCCTCCTAACAAATGATGGGAGCAAACGAGGAAGGTTGTGAGAGTGAACCGCCAAGGACAAGCTGAGAGGCACGGGGAAAAGGGGCAAACCTTCTGTTTGGCTTTGTCATTTCCTCAGGAACGCCAACACTGCACAGCTTTGTTTTGTGCAGGTTCACTTTCATTCATTTTGCTCGGATCCCATCAGTGGAGAATCTATTGTTTGCAGAATAATAATGACAATTGTTCTGGTTTGAACCAGCCTCTGATGTGTAGGAACCAAAAAAAAAAAAAATTGCTGTATCTAATGAATATTCAACACCTGATGTAAATAGAGCTGGTTATTTAATATATTCACCCCCCTTCCCTCCCTCCCTCCGTCCCTTCTTTCCTTCCTCTGTTTTATTGCAGAGACTATGCACTGTGATATATAGTAGGGATCGAAGGTACATTTGAATAGCTTCTGTCCTGAAAAGACTAAGACAATCAAAAACACTGGTGAATAGGGCTTCCCTGGTGGCGCAGTGGCTAAGAATCTGCCTGCCAGTGCAGGGAACACAGGTTCGAGCCCTGGTCCGGGAAAATCCCACATGCTGTGGAGCAGCTAAGCCTGAGTGCCACAACTACTGAGCCTGCGCTCTAGAGCCCACGAGCCACAACAACTGAGCCCACATGCCACAACTACTGAATCCCGCACGCCTGGAGCCCATGCTCCACAACAAGAGAAGCCACCGCAATGAGAAGCCCGTGCACCTCAACGAAGAGTAGACCCTGCTCGCCGCAACTGGAGAAAGCCCGCGCACAGCAACAAAGACCCAACGCAGCCAATAAAAAAAAAAAAAAAAAATTTAAAAAGAAAAAAAAAACGTACTCACCTGCCCTTCATAAGCCCCCATTCTGCCTAGCAAGTGGAGCACAGTGGTGTTTTGGCTCCAGAAATTTGTTTCCGTTTACAGCCAGTGTCCTGTAATCCTGGAGAAGTCTGATTATTCACCTTTCCTCAATACACAGTCACTCTGGTAAGTGGCCACAGGGCCTTCTGGAGGAAGATTTACAGTCTAAGCATTTGCTGTGTAGCCTGATCCTTCCTCTGGAGGGCCTGGCCTCCCTTTCAGGCAAGGGCCTCTGTTGGCTGGGGCCAGGGTGAGGAAAGAAAGGGGCTCCTGCACAGAATTAAAGGCTCTCAGGTCCTGCGGGGGCGATCCTGCATTTTCATAATCTAGGAGGTAGTGCCTTCTCCGATATTGCACTCTAGGGATCTTTCTTGCCGCCCTCAAGGCCCAGCCCTGGGCTGAACTTGAATGACTCAAGTCTGGGAACTGGTTGAGAGGCTATAACAGTCTCTCATGGTGACTCAGCTCACACTTCTGTCCAACAGATGTAGAGCTTTGCCATGTACACAAGATAAGACTTTAGGTAGTTCCCAACTCTCACTTCTAGGGGCACCGTGACCAACACCAAAGACACTGCAGGTCAGACTATTCTAATTACTGCATGGTCTGTGTTAAAACGAAAACCACAGGCCCAAAATAGAGCCATTTATGCCAGGCCACACCTCCGAACCAGGGCTTAATACTGAACCTAACTGAAGCTTCAACCTCCCCTAGAAATGTAGTCTTAACCAGTCAGGAATTTTCTGGTCAGTACCAATGAGGTCACCTGTCACATGGGCCCTTTCTATCCCCCAGAGGAAGATGAGGGAAGCCACCTAATCTTATTCCCTTCCTTTCCCCAAAGGGAAATGACTTTAAAAACCTTTCCCTTTCTGTGGCCCCCTGGAACTGCCCTCTACTTCCTAGATGGAATTATGCCTGGTTCATGAATCGTTCAATAAAGTCAATTAGATCGTCACAATTTACTTGGTTGAGTTATGCTTTTTCATATTTGATGACTGAATAGCTTTGGCTCTGCTCTCCATTGCCACATGTCCTGATCTGTGACTCGAAGTTTCTGCTTGACACCAACACCCCAGGATCCCAAAATCCCCAGTGAATGCAGGGAGTCTAGTTCAATGACAACTGTTCCCACTGTCATTTCTGGTAATTTCACCACTATATTTCTCTGTCTAAAAACCAGGCATCAAGAAACAGTGATTTAATAAAAGCTTACTATAGGAGAAGTCCAAAATGGTACAGATGCCCGGTCTACAAACCATTGCATTTTGTGTAAGTGGAAAGATGAGTCTTTGCTTTGTTGCACACACAACATATTAAACTTGCAGCTCAGCACTATTGCCATATTGACCCTTGCCACGTATAGCGCCGTCTCATTGCCTACGAGTATTGCAGTGCTTTGCAAGAGCTCAGCCTTTCCGAGTAGCCCAGGCCTCTGTAAACGTTAATACATAGAAACCTCAATTAAATAGAGTTGGGAGACCAGAAGGGGGCGCTCTCATGCCCTATGCTGATAGCGGAACCCAACAGTCCTTTCATGGCAAGGACTCAGCCAATGAGGGACTATTAACGCTCAGCCAATGATGAAACATGGACTCTTTGTTTACTCCACTCTCATCCCAACTTCCTTTTCCCCCGCTATAAAAGAGTTCTCCCCTCCATTTTTGTGGGGGGATTTGCACATGGCTCACCATGATTGCAGACTCCCAATTTAAGTCTTTGCAAATCTCCAAATAAACCCAATTGTGCTAGAGAAATAACTGGCAGTCTATTTGTTTTAGGTCAACACCTGGCTGGATTAGGGGACACCAACTGCCCATGATGGCACCCAGGGCTCATCCCCAGCACGCTTTGTCCCAGAACTAGTTGACAAGACAACAAAATACCAAGGCCTGGTTGGCTCAGACCCTGGGGTGGTCTTGGGTGCATCCTGGGGGACCCAGTTGTATAAACCCAGCTACAAAACCTACAGAAAAGAAAAAAGAGGTGGAAGGAACACATGATGACCTTGCACAGGGTTCAGAAATTAATAACTCTATGAATTTATTTCAAAGAACTTTTCAGAACCGTTTTTATACCAAGGAATATGGCAAAAATCTGCACTTTTGCTCTAAATCTCTGAGTCCTTTTTGGATGAGATAACCACTCTCCGATTCACCGTTCCACATTATAAAGGCTCACTTAGTTCTCCTCTGGTCCAGGTTTGATTTGTTCCAATGGTCTCTGGATTTCAGAGTATCGAAGCATCTATGCACGTTGATATGGATATAAATTACTTTTAAGCTACTCATGAACTTTAAGCCTGCAGTTCGTTTTTGAAAACTGAAGGGCTTTACTAAGCTACTTCATGGTCTCCTATTGTAATTTAAACAAACAAACAGACAAACAAGCTTTTAATTAATGCTTGTCTTGCTTTATTTAAAACATGTTTTGTTAAATTGCAAACTTGGAATGTGCACATTTTGCCTGCCTACTAGGTCTTCCAAATAATTGGTAGTTTAATTCTACAAACAAAGACACTATTTTAAGTTGGAAAGAAAATTAATCTTTCTTTTCTTCTTATCTCTTTAAGAGAAGCTATTTTCCTTCTTCCCCTTAATTCATTTCTCTTGAAGCTCTTAGACTTGATTTGATAATACACCAAGTCTTTGGGATTTGGGGAGAAGTTTTAAATGGACAGATAACTTTTACAATACATGTTTTTCTCTAGTTCATTATAGTTTCTACTTTGAAACCAGAAGTTTCTAATACTACTTCAGAAATAAGACCAATTATGCATGGGCTCTATGCTTAATGTTCTATAGGCATCATCTCATTTAATCCACATAACCACACTACTGAGATGGACACTTAAAAAAAATAAAGGATACACACATTTCGATCAGTTTTGACAAATGCATGAGAGAGGACATTTTCATCACCTGAGATAGTTCTCTTTTGCCCCATCCCAGAGATCCCACTGCCATACATACACATACTGATCTACTTAGAGCTCTTCTGCTCATTGAAAATTGGATCAGTTCTTCTTTGAGATCAGCTTGAATGTTACCATTATCAACTATTTTATATGTATTTTCTAATCTTAAATGGTGGTGTTCCTGAAACCCGAGTACTGATTAGAACCTTAACGTGCTAAAATATGTCATACTCCTACATGCTTCTATGAAGAAGGAACCTTTTAGAGAGGGGAGAAAAACATTAGGCTGCTTTCCTTTTTCTCTGTTGTCCTAAAGCCTTCAAAGAGCGTCACTGTTCTTTTCATGTAATATACTTAGATATAAAAGTGTCTCATAGTATAAAGAATTTCATCATTCCTAGTTTTTTCAGATATCAATAACACTACCCCTTAGGGCAAAAAAACAAAAAGAATCCATACACTGACTTTAAGCAAACAGTTCAGTTTTTCCTACTTAGCATGTTATGTAGTATGTATTTTTGTGTGTATTTGGGTTTATTAACTTATAATATTCATGTTGTTGATTCCATGAGTTACAACCTATATAAACTCTGTATAGGCTCATCTATATACACTCAGCTGCAAAGCTAGAGAAAACAAAAAGAGAAAGAAGGGGAACTTCCCTGGTGGTCCAGTGGTAAAGAATCCGCCTTACAATGCAGGGGATGCGGGTTCCATCCCTGGTCAGGGAACTAAGATCCCACATGCCATGGGGCAACTAAGCCCGCACCACAACTACTGAGCTCGCAGGCCTCAACTAGAGGGCCTGTGTATTGCAAACTACAGAGCCCATGTGCCCTGGAGCCTGCACGCCACAACTAGAGAGAGAAAACCCGCACGCCACAACTAGAGAGAAGCCCACGTGCCTCAACGAAGATCCTGCGTGCCGCAACTAAGACCCAACACGGACAAAAATAAATAAATAAATTAAATCAATCAATCAATCAATCTTTGAAAAAAAAGAGGAAGAAGAAACAGAGGCTGACATTGCACAAGGTACAGAAATAAATAGCTCAATTAACTTATTTCCAGCAGATTTTTATTCATTCTGTTTCGCTCCTTTTTTTTTTTTTTTTTTTTTTTTTGTGGTACGTGGGCCTCTCACTGTTGTGGCCTCTCCCGTTGCGGAGCACAGGCTCCGGACGCACAGGCTCAGCGGCCATGGCTCACGGGCCCAGCCGCTCCGCGGCACGTGGGATCCTCCCGGACCGGGGCACGAACCCATGTCCCCCGCATCGACAGGCGGACTCTCAACCACTGCACCACCAGGGAAGCCCTGTTTCGTTCCTTTTTTATTGCTGAGCAGTGTTCTGTTGTGTGGGCATACTGGAGTTTGTTCATCTGTTGATGGACATTTGAGCTGTTGCTAATTTGAAGCTGTTAGCAAAAAAAAAAAAAAAAGCTGTGATAAACATTTGTGCACCTATCGTTGTGTGGATATATATTTTCATTGCTCTTGGGTATATACACCTAGCAGTGGAATGGCTGGGCCATGTGATAGGTGTATGTTAACTTTGCAAGAAACTGCCGATGCAGTTGTAAAACTTTGCATCGCTACTGGAAACGTACAAAATTTCTAATTGCTCCACATCCTTGCCAACACTTGGTATTGTCAGGTCTTTAAAAACTTATATTATCCGTGAAATGAAATCTCGTGGGGTTTTTTGTTGTTTGTTTTTAATATTTATTTATTTAGTTAGTTGTGCTGGGTCTTAGTTGCGTCACGTGGGCTCCTTAGTTGTGGCATACGAACTCTTAGCTGTGGTGTGCATGTGGGACCTAGTTCCCCGACCAGGGATCGGACCCGGGCTCCCTGCGTTGGGAGCACACAGTCTTAACCACTGCGCCACCAGTGAAGTCCTGAAATCTTGTGTTTTTAATTTGCATTCCCTGATGACTGATGATGTTCAGCATCTTTCACATGCTAATTGGCCATTCATATATCTTCTTCTGAGAAATGTCTATTTAATTTTTTCCCCATGTTTTTCTATTTGACTGTCTTCTTGCAACTGAGTTTTAGTACTTCTTTATATATTCTTTTTTTTTTTTTGGTACCTGGGCCTCTCACTGCTGTGGCCTCTCCCGCCATGGAGCACAGGCTCCGGACGCACAGGCCCAGTGGCCATGGCCCATGGGCCCAGCTGCTCCATGGCACGCGGGATCCTCCCGGACCGGGGCATGAACCCGTGTTCCCTGCATCGGCAGGCGGACTCCCAACCACTGCACCACCAGGGAAGCCCTCTTTATATATTCTTGATACAAATCCTTTGTCAGATAAATAGTCAATGTTGGCACTGGCACTTAGCTGTGCTAGAATTTAAACAAAGCATTAAATAGACATATTGGAAATGTTGAGATCATTATCAATGAAACATTTACAGACCAAAGATTATACATCGCAGGTGGGAGGAGTATTAGACAGCAGTCAGATTTACCAATTCAGACTGCTATGGGCTTTCGGTAGACAGGAGGTCACAGGCAGGGCCCACTGCTGCCAAAGTGAAAGGTACTGACTCACACCATGGCCATATGTAAGTTAGATGAGCAAAAGATCATTATGCAAATACACTCTGGTTAAATCTAAAGCAAGGGGTGGGGGACTTCCCTGGTGGTGCAGTGGTTAAGAATCCACCTGCCAATGCAGGGGACATGGATTCAAGCCCTGGTCCCGGAAGGTCCCACATGCCTCAGAGCAACTAAGCCTGCGAGCCACAACTACTGAGCCCATGAGCCACAACTACTGAAGCCCGTGCACCTAGAGTCCGTGCTCCGTAACAAGAGAAGCCACCGCAATGAGAAGCCCGTGCACTGCAACAAAGATTAGACCCCGCTCGCTGCAACTAGAGAAAGCCTGCGTGCAGCAACAAAGACCCAACACAGCCAAAAGTAAATAAATAAAATAGATAAATTAAAAAAAAAAATCTAGAGCAAGGGGAAAAGCTGCCTCCAGGAGGTCAAAGCATGTAGCTGTGTAGGAAAGCACACAGAGAGTAGGTAGTTTCTATCTGTATCCTTCAGAGACTAAGCTGAGAGAGATCATCAAATGAAACAAAGGTGCAGTGGGATAACCCCGTGTATGCACATAACAACGCACATGACAACCCTTGTATACACACCTAACATCCCTGTGTGTGCACATAACAACCCCATGTATGCATATAACAACCGTGTATACACATATAACAACCCCGTGTGTGCATATAACAATCATGTATACACATATAACAAACCCCGTGTGTGCATATAACAACCCTGTGTACACACAACAACCGCGTGTGTGCATATAACAACCCCGTGTACACACATAACACTCCCCTGTGTGCATATAACCAATGGGGGACCAACAAGAGAGTCATTCAGTAAAAAATTATAAAATAATAATAAAATGACTTAATCTTAAATGTGGTGGAGACAGAATTGAAAGGTGCAGGCACTACCCATTCTTCTACTCTAGAAGCCATTTACCAATGATTAGATCCCTTTTAAAGAAAAGAATTGCCTTTAAATATTGTTGAACCTAGACTTCCCCTGGACGCCTGTAGCTCTCTTGTTTGAGCAAAGGACTAAATAGAATTTTAAGGATGATTTTGACTGTGAGGATTTATCTTCTCACACTGTGACTTTAAGGGTTGCGGGCTTTTACAAAAGGGTGGAGTTTCTTCATTCCTCGCTGAATCTCTGGTCTGTAGACTGGGACGAAGGATCAGCCAGAAAATAGAGGACAGGAAGCATGAGTTTGTTAAACTGATGTAAGTAAGGCATTGAAAAGGATGGCCTCTCACGTGGAAAACGGTATATTTTCTTCTCCTTTTTTTTTTTTTTTTTTTTTTTGCCGTACGCGGGCCTCTCACTGCTGTGGCCTCTCCCGTCGCAGAGCACAGGCTCTCCGGACGCGCAGGCTCAGCGGCCATGGCTCACGGGCCCAGCCGCTCCGCGGCATGTGGGATCCTCCCGGACCGGGGCACGAACCCACGTCCCCTGCATCGGCAGGCGGACTCTCAACCACTGTGCCACCAGGGAAGCCCTTCTCCTTTTTATGTATCACTCAGATCTGGCCTCCCAGATTATATAATTTATAATTTTTATAAATTATATATTTAATTAAAATAACATTGTTACAAATAAAATTAAAAACCTGTGATCATTTTGCACATCACACTTTTAGCTACAGCACTCTTCCCGTGGGATGTATTTTGTCTATTTATATTGGTCTCACCTCTTCTTGACTATCCACACCAGGATCCAGCACTGTGCCATTTTACATGAACACCTGTGAATCACTCAACCTCCTCTGCTGTATGGTGAGCGCTGCTTACGCGATCAAGCGCTGGGTGTTATAGGAAGACATGGCCCGTGTCTAGCTTGATCTTATTCTTCTACAGGTACCATCATGGTGCTGTTGGATCCTGGGGGAGCCTTGTGCTTTTAGAAGAGTTTTCTACCACCATGCTTCTCAAACCGGGTGCCCATGTCTTTAAGGGAACCTAAGGACAAGGACAGCTAACAAATTGAGCGTTTACTGTATGCCCAGCACTGCCCTAAGCACTTTGATGTATATCAGGTCATGCTGCCCTCATCCCAAAGGCTTAGGGGTTGGGTGCCATCCTCAGCTCCTCTTAGAACAGAGAAAATAGGTCACTAGCTACCTGTGGTTTTGAATGATCGATCCCGGGCTCTTCCTTCTGCATTTCCATATATCAAAGGTCATTTGTTTTATATTTCTTCCCTTGAACTAAAACCATTTAGTCTGTTGTTGGTCCACACTGATTATAGAGAAAGTTAGTGAAGCCCATTCTTTCCCCGAGGCAGGAATGGGCTTCCCTCTTCACGGTGACACCGTCCTCGGTCTGGCTGTACTTTAGGAGGCAGGATCAGAGATGTATGGAGTGCAGTTCCACAGACTTGACCTTCAGTGTCCCAGCTTGCACAATACATTCCTGATTAAGTTTCAACCAGGGAGTTTGGTTTTTTAAAAAATCATGTAAAGAATTTATACCATGTATTAACTGGGTTCTCCTCAGGCAGTAGATTCACATTTCCCTCTCCTGTCACGGACCTCGCTGACTGTTCAACTTCTACTTTGGGCTCCTGTGTCACCTTGGCCAGCCCTGTCACCTCCATGGATCTCGAGTTTCTTCACCTGTAAAATGAGAAAACCCTCTGCTCCTCTGCTAAGGCATCACTGGGATGCAGGCATTTCTTTAGAACACTGAGAGAGAGGAACGTGCCCCAGGAGTGTCAACGGGTTAGTCGACCTGATGAAGAGGCGGGACTCTTGGCATTGTCACAAGCCTTCAGCCACCGACCCCTCCCCACCCCGGGGTCCTCATCCTTCCCTCTCCAGGGAAACAGCATTGGAGCTCCCACCACGCGCCCACCCGCCCAGCCTCCGTGGGCATCCCCTGACCCGTCCACCCAACTATAGATTCCAGTGTTTTTTTTTTTTTTTTTTTTTTTTATTCCAGTGTTTTTTATTGACTCCCCTGCACCTAGCCCAGTACTTGACACGTGGCCGGTGCTCATTCACTAGTATTGAAGGAAAGAAAGAATAAATGGATGAATGTAAGTTTGGGAAAATGTGGGTCATTGACACTTCTCCCAAGAGAGAGACAGACCAGAGCTCCATAAGTGTCTATTTAGGACAAGAGCTAGACAAGAGCTCTGTATATGTCCATTTTTGTGAACCTGGAGAATTATCTGGGAGACAAGGAGGAGGGTCAGGGCAGGAGTTGGCGGGGGGTGGGGGGTCCTGAATCACAGCGTGCACGGGAGTCAAACCAAGCAAGCATGTGGGCATTCTTCTGAGTCGAGGGCGGAGGGAGCTGAGCTCCAGTCTAGGCTTTGCTGTGTGGCGGGGACAGTTAGTCAGGAAAGCCAGGCGATCACATACGTGAATCTGAAAGGCTGTTAGCCTTGCTGCCACCCAAGGGCAAGACCAGTCCACCGTTCAGCCGGTGTTTTCTTTTGTTAGTACTGGATCCTATCACAAAAGGATTGCTGTCTGTGACAGTCAGGTGGCTCTTAACTCCGTAATGAGACTAATACAGCCTTACTTGTTCACAAGAGAGGATGCTACATAGAAACTAATACTACCCAGTAAAGTCCAAGGCAACCTCTACTGGGAAAGCTGTTCCCAGTCTGACAAGTCTGTCCCTCTCCGGGCCCACAGCAAATGCACCGTGTCGCTTAGTGAATCCCTGTACTGGATGATCTCTTCCTGAAAAAACACTGCAGCCTTCATTCTTTCATTGCTGACACTTTCATGTTTGAGGGAGCCACCCAGGTGATAAGGGAGTGGGGGGAAAGTGACAGTCACCCCTGAGAGCAGACCTTGCCCAGCCCTTGGCTTCCTGCCTGAGGGGGGTGCTCAGTAAAGCCAGCTGATCTAATTCCCTCCGTTCCTCTCTGTCTCGCCCTGCATGCCTCCCTTTTCATCTCCTGTTTGGCTTAACAGCCCTTTCTTAAAATGAGTCCATTTGCTTGTGTGAAGTGCAGAAACCCATCAGGCCAGAAGGATTCAGCTTTTTTTACCCCTCCCCAGGCTCCGGTCACGGGGCCCGCCCTGGTGGCCCTCTGTCCTTGGGTTCTGCCAGCTCGCGTCAAAGCGAGGTCCAACCTTTGGAACAAAAAGCACCGCACGCCAGGCCGGAGGACCCTGCAGCATCACCGGACATGACGGCGCCTGGGAATGAGACACCGACTCCCCCGCTTGCCACGGGGCAGCGCTTCCAAGGCCTTGGGGGGCGGCGAGGAAATCTCCACTCCTTTTCTCAGAGCTTTGATGTGCCGCTGTAACCAATGCACAGCGGGCGCTGCACCCTGGTTTGAATTTAAGCCGTCCTGTTGAATTTGAGCTAACCTCTCTTTACAGGAGAATTACACAATAACCACGTCACAGGGAAGTCTTCACTGCCAGCCCAGTGACATGGCCCTAGGAGTCCACAGCCTCCACTGAGGAAGCACAGATGTCTGGGAGAAGGAAGAATTTTGTTTGTAAGCTGCTCGGGGTCTGGACTTGTCCATTGGCTCCTTAGCAATCTACTGAAAGCAGCCATTTCGTCTCCACCCTGTAAGACCAAACCCTTCCCTTGCCCTTCCGGCTTCCTGACTCACCAAGGAAGCCTTGGTCTATTTCAGTTGGTTAATGGAACACCGTCAGTCTGGCTACCTGTGCTTACGCAGACCTACCGTTCCTAGAGGGACAGTGCAGTCTTTAAATAAAGCCCAGACTCGGGTGTTCAGACCTGGGCTCCAGTGCCTGCACTGCCACATTTAGCTGTGCGCTCCTGGGTAGGTAATTACCCGGACTGTGATATTGCCTCTGGAAAAATCAACAGTGGGACCCAGCAGTCTCTGTGGCGCGTCCCAGCTCTAACATCTCTCTTGAGAATGTCTCTGGGCTAGAGAATTGTTGGCAAATTTCAGCCTAACTCATAGCATCCTGACATGGCATCCGTCCCTCGAGAGGTAACACAGGCATGTAACAATTAGCTGCAAGATTTCCTCAGTTCATTATAAATTGCCAAAGAGGGTTCATCAGGCTCCAGACTAGACTTTTTTTTTTTTTTTCGGTACGCGGGCCTCTCGCTGTTGCGGCCTCTCCCGTTGTGGAGCACAGGCTCCGGACGCGCAGGCTCAGCGGCCATGGCTCACGGGCCCAGCCGCTCCGCGGCATGTGGGATCCTCCCGGACCGGGGCACGAACCCGTGTCCCCTGCATCGGCAGGCGGACTCTCAACCACTGCGCCACCAGGGAAGCCCCAGACTGGATCTTGGCTAGCTCTGAGTAGTCCGTTTTTATTGTGTGTCTTAGAGATATTTTCCATGTGCATTTCCCTTGTGTGGTATGGTCTCTGGGAGAATTCAGGTGCAACAAAAGCAGACGTCACAGAAATGTCAGGTCATTCCGACTCACTGCAGTTTTTGCCTTTGCAATCGGGCACGAGGCACAACCCAGAAGTACAGAAATGAGGAAGCAGAAGAAATTCAGACCCACCGCCCTACGCCATGCTCGCGCAGACCAGCCAGTGAGACGCCTCTGTGACCGCCCACCCTGGATACTTTTGGTAGCCATGTCGCTGGGATAAAGGCATGTCCACGTTGTCTTGTCCTGAACCGAGGGGGAAAATGCTTGAAATCTCAACCTCTTCCTAATCCCATAGGAGTCCTTTCATGGCTCAAGCAATGCCGTCCCCGATTGAAATGGAAGACGGTGGTTGGTGGTCATTTTTCACTCTGTGACAACAAAATCCAAGGCCCAGCCCAATGCAGTTGCTTTGGGAGACCCTAACTACAGTGTCTGAATTTATAGACACCTGTGAGAAGTCTCTGGGGCCTCAAGGTCACATCAAATCAAAGTCTTCTTTGCAGCTGTGAGCGCAGTCAGGCAGCCAAGGAGGAACTCTGCCCACACAGCTCCCGGTTCTTCCCTCTTTTCTTTTCTTTTCTTTTTTTTTTTTTTTTTTAACATCTTTATTGGGGTATAATTGCTTTACAATGGTGTGTTAGTTTCTGCTTTATAACAAAGTGAATCAGTTATACATATACATATGTTCCCATATGTCTTCCCTCTTGCGTCTCCCTCCCTCCCACCCTCCCTATGCCACCCCTCTAGGTGGTCACAAAGCACGGAGCTGATCTCCCTGTGCTATGCAGCTGCTTCCCACCAGCTATCTACCTTATGTTTGGTAGTGTATATATGTCTATGCCTCTCTCTCGCTTTGTCACATCTCACCCTTCCCCCTCCCCGTGTCCTCAAGTCCATGCTCTAGTAGGTTTGTGTCTTTATTCCCGTCTTGCCCCTAGGTTCTTCATGACCTTTTTTTTTTTTTCTTATATTCCATATATATGTGTTAGCATGCGGTATTTGTTTTTCTCTTTCTGACTTACTTCACTCTGTATGACAGACTCCGGGTCCATGCACCTCACTACAAATAACTCAATTTCGTTTCTTTTTATGGCTGAGTAATATTCCATTGTATATATGTGCCACATCTTTATCCATTCATCCGATGACGGACACTTAGGTTGTTTCCAACTCCTGGCTATTGTAAATAGAGCTGCAATGAACATTTTGGTACATGACTCTTTTTGAATTATGGTTTTCTCGGGGTACTTCCCTCCTTTCTGAGCTGTGTTTTGATGTAGCAAATGGCTTAGGAATAAAGGATGGTTTTGCTCACCACCACCAGCTTCCAGAGGCTGAGATGGTAGCTGGAACCCAGTCCACAAGGGAGAAGAAAAGAGGGCAAGATGGCGGACCTTTGGGTCGGTCTCTGGTGAACTCTAACCTCGTTGGTCCCTAACACCATGTCTGTGCCTGACTTGAGTGACACTGATCAGTGTCGTGGAATCTGATCCTGTCATCAGGAGCCACACCTCTTGTGGAAGAGCAGTCCTCCACCTTTACTTTAACCTCACCATAAATGCCATCCTTCCTGACTTCACAGCCACAACAGAGAAAGAGGCACCAGCTTAGTACCGCCTAGGAAGCCTTGGGTGGGGGAATGGGGCTGGAAGTTTCCCTTTGCCACTGCAGGGGTGGCATGTGTGCTCACACTCAGCAGACAGACGATCAAAGCTGAGTGAGTCAGGGTCTCCCCGGGACCCAAGGGACCTACGTAGCAATTTACCAGATGGGACCAGAGACCCGCTGGAAGAATCAATGGGCATCTACCATTGCTTGACTTCACTTCCCGATTCAGCCTTCCACACCACGGGAGTCTGACTCAAGATTTGTCAAGTGCTTTCATATAATATATTTAAAAAATAAGTTCCCCCAGAATCCACTTAATACTGAGGAAGATACCCATTTTTCAAGAAAGGAAAGCCCGTACTCTTGGTGCGCTATCCACCTTGCTTAAGATACAAAAGGAATACGCGATCTATCATTGGGTTGGCAGAACTTGCCATGTTTGGGCCAAAATACGAATTCCCTTGGGCTAGTAAGTCTACAACCCATCAAGTCAGGAAATTAAAAAATCACTTAAACTTTTTACTTGACTGAGTTGCCGGGCACATTCATTCAAAACAATCAAACAACTACTCCTGAGAAGATACATACACGATTCCTCTGAGAATTTGATCCCTCCTACCTCCATATCTCTAGTAAAATTAGAAATTCTTGGACTCAGAGCCCATCTATGTTGCCGAGTTTTTCATCTTTCCATCTTCTGGCAGGGTGTGAGGTGTGCAGTAAATTGTCTTAAAATGCTTTTCGCTTCCTGGAAAGTTAAATGCTTGGTCCCAAGATTTTACCGCAATATCCTATACCCAGGAAGGGACTCTAAAACTGAGTCTGGAGTTTATTGTAAGAAAAGTGACATTGCTAAGCAGGTTATTAAGTGGCAAATGAGGTCACATTTTTACAACACAACTCTTTTCCTTCAACGTTGTAGGTATGTAACAGTTCTCCTCTTTGCTAGTTACTTAATGCCTTTAATTTGCAGAACTTTTTCATGGTCTAATTGGCACCTTCACTGGAAACATTATAAATCTTTTTTTTTTTCTCAATAGCCTTAATAATGGAATAAAAGCATTGGGACCAGAAACATATCTCCTCTCCCTTTCCTCATGTCAGGAAGCCCTTTAGGGTACATGAGTGAGTCATCGTATTATGCTTTATAATGAGTATTTTTCTCTCTTTTTTCCTCCTCTAATGGGACAACATTGCTTGTAGCCTCAATCAGTCACAAGAAGACGTAAGCAGGCCAACTCCAAACACAAATCATAGGAACAACTGTGAATAACTGCAGTGAACCACATCCAATCCCTCCTTTAATTTATGCTAACGTGACGTTAGAGCAACACAAATGGCCATGACCAGTTTCTCTGTATATAATTTATAGAAAGTTACAACACCTCCAGCTGTAAGCACTATAGCATGGCCAAGGCACCGGCTTTCAAAATCAAGCTCACTGAGTTCTTAAGACGACAAAAGGAATCCCAGGGATGGCAAAACGGGGCACCTGTGATGCCTGTTATCCCTCAATGTCCAAGGAGGACGTCACAAAAGGGTCCCTTTCCCTTGGAACCCAAGCGCTTCTCAGACCCCTTCCCACACAGGAGGGCTCCAGGCATCCACCATCACTTTACCCGAGCTGGCTTATGATGTCAAGTCTCTTTGTCATCCCTTCCCTATATGTGTATGTAAAACTCTTTCTAGTAATGGAAATGAATAGATTTTATAGCTCATCTTTAAAAAGTTTCATTAACCCCCTGTAACTAAGATGTTATTTTCACTAATAGATGACATTGAGGCTCGAAAACACAGCTATTTTTGTTTGTGCAAAAGTCCTGCAACTTCTAGTAGATTGCCCAGCACATAGTAGGTGCTCAAAGTTATTTACAGAATAAAGAAAGCAGAATTAGTATTACCAACCAGAGCAAAAGATGACAATAACCAATTATAGGCCCAGCCTTATTCATGGATAGCACAGACAGCCACGGACATGATCTATGTATTAGTCAAGAATCTCCAGGGAAAAAGAACCAATAGAAGATATATATGTGTGTGTATATATGTATGTACATGAGAACTGGCTCACAGGACTGTGGGTACTGGCAAACCTGGCAGGCTGCAGATCCAGAGAAGAGTTGATGGTGCAGCTTGAATCCAGAGACAGTCTGGAGGCAGATTCCTTCTTCCTTGGGGGTCCTCAGTCTTTTCTCTTTAAGCCTTCAACAGATTGGATGAGGCCCACCCACAATAATTGGCTTTACTCAGAGTCCACTGATATAAATGTTAATCTCATCTGCAAAAATACCTTCACAGCCACATCTAGATGCAATCTGGATCAACATTCCAATAGAATTTCCTGAAATTTCACAAGCTCATTCGAAAATTTGTGTGAAAACGCAAATGGCCAATAACAGCCAAGGACATCTCAGGGAGGAGAAAAGCGCTATTTTCACTGCTGGGTTTTGAGTTTATTAAGAACTACGGTAAATTAAGAGAGAGGTATTTGAGCAAGGAGAGACAAATACACGGAGAATCTAAAAATCTAAAAATAGACCCACTCATGTATGGACACTTGCTTTATGACCAAGATGACATTGTAGAGCACTGGGGAAAGGATGGTCTTTCAACAAAGGGTGAAGGATCAAATGCATATCCATATGGAAAAAGATGAAACTTGATTCCCACCTCATGCTATGCACAAAAATCAACTCCAAGCGGATTTTAGAACTAAATGTGAAAGTTGGAACAATTAAACTTCAACAAGTTAATACGGTGGAGTATTATTTTTTTGATTTAAAAAAAATTGTCCCTTTTGACAAAGGGTGTTTTATTTATTTTTTAAACATCTTTATTGGAGTATAATTGCTTTACAATGGTGTGTTAGTTTCTGCTTTATAACAGTGAATCAGTTATACATATACATATGTTCCCTTATCTCTTCCCTCTTGCGTCTCCCTCCCTCCCACCCTCCCTATCCCACCCCTCTAGGTGGTCACAAAGCACCGAGCTGATCTCCCTGTGCCATGCGGCTGCTTCCCACTAGCTATCTGTTTTACATTTGGTAGTGTATACATGTCCATGCCAATCTCTCACTTCATCCCAGTTTACCCTTCCCCCTCCTTTTGTCCTCAGGTCCATTCTCTACGTCTGAGTCTTTATTCCCGTAATATGGTAGAGTATTATCAGGACTTTGGGGGAGGAAAAGATGTGTTAAGCAGGATACAAAACCAAAACCCACTCATCATAAAGAGAAAACTGAAAAACTGTAATGAGTACATTAAAATTAAGAATTTTTATTTATCAAAGACACAGTACAAAACAATAAAAGGTCAGCCACAGAGTGGGAAATATAACCACAACCTATATCAACAAAGGAGTCCTATCCAGAAGATATTGAGTCATTAAGAAAAAAAAAAGACAACCAAGTAGAAAAATAGGCAAGAGATTTGAACAAGCATTTCATAAGAGATCTCCAAGTAGCTAATAAATAGATGAAAAAGCGTTCAACGTCATTAGTAATGAGGAATGTGCAAATTACAACCATAGTAAGATACCTCTACACACTGCCATTTAGACATTTTAAAATGGAAAAGACAGACAATACCAAGTATTAGCAAAGATACGGAACAAATGAAACTCTCATCCACTGTCAGTAGGAGGCTAAGTTAGTATCACCCTTGGAAAATGGTTTAGCATTATCTACTCATGTCTGATAAACTCATGACCTAGGAGAGCAGTTTTACATACGTGTGTGTGTGTGTGTGTGTGTGTGTAAGACTTGTAAAGAATCATCATAGCAGTGCTGTTAATAATGGTCCCAAACTAAAAACAACACCCAAATATCTGTCAACAGAATAGACAGATATAACAAAATACTCTAAAGCAATGAAAATAAACGAACATTTGCCACTATATGCAACAACATGGAAGAATTTCACAATCTTAATGCTGAGTGAAAGAAACCAGGAGCAAAAGTCTTCATACAATATAACTCCATTTATATAAAATTCAAAAGTAGGCAAAATTGAACTCGGGTGTTAGCAGTCAGAATTTCTGCTACTTTTGGAGGGGAGGGAAGGAAAGCGCCCAAGAGAGAGGACTCATGGCGACTTCTTGGGTGGGGATGTGGTTCTATTTCTCGATAAGGTGGTAGAGACAAGATGTGATCACTTGGAGGTGACTTGTCAAGCTATATACTTAGGATTTTATGTTACACTTTAATAAAAAGAACTTTTAAATTCTTGAGCTGATTTGGTAGAAAAAGTTGAGGAAATCTGAAATAGAGAATAAAGTGGCAAAGAAATTTTAAAAATAGAAAAAGCTAAGGAAGGTAAAGGATTAATCTTGAGATCGACACCCAAGTACTAAGAGTTCCAGAACAAAAGGTTATAGAAAAAAAGTGGAGGAAGACATTATCCAAAATATTTCAATGGAACTTCCTAGAACTAAAATTCAAAGTCGCCTCCTAATCCATCAAGGCACACCACAAACAAATTTCAGAATACTGGGGCAAAGAGTAGATCCTAAAATCTTTCAAAAAGAAATAATATCCAACTTCTCGCATCCATATAGGAGCAGAGCCTGCAACATTTGCAGAGCAAACAATTTTCAATGTAGAATTCTACACCCAGCAACACTATCAATTAGTGAAGAATAAAGAGTGTTTTTTTTTAAGATTTGACTGCACCGCGAAGCTTGCGGGATTTTAGTTCCCTGACCTGGGATTGAACCCTGGCCCTCAGTGGTGGAAGTGCAGAGTCCTAACCACTGGACAACCAGGGAATTCCTTAAACAAGATTTCAGAATGCTCACTAGAGTTTGGCTAGTTAGGCTAGAGTTTCCTCCCAAATAGGAAAACTGTGTATTGTTTTGTTTCAAAAGGTTACAAATTCAGTGCTTGAGAAATGCAGCAGGTAAGCCACAGGACTAGTAAAGTCTGTTTTCGGAGCTGTCTGCCAGCAGACAAGCAGGTCTCTGTTCAGGAAGGCTTTTCTTATGAGGGGGCTTGAAGGAAGGTTCTGTTTACATCCCACCCTGCCCTTCCCCCCTTCAACCAGCCTCACTTCTTTTTTCTTGAACTTCTCATAGGGATAGAAATTGGTGGCATTGTCCTTAGCAGGACTCTTGTGGTTAGGGATGGGGGGGGACCCCTTCTCAAAGGGCAAGTGTTGGGCTCTTCCTTGTTCTCCATTTGGGGGCATTGAGCGCCTCGTGGTAAGATCGGTGGGCTGCTCATAATCTACACACTGCTGGTGAACACAGAGGATGTTTCATTGTCTTTCTTCTTGTTCTGCTGCCCTGCCAACAGATGTTAGCATCCTCCATGGAAATATTTTTTATTTCAGCATCACGCTGGAGGTCTACCTTGGGGATGCCGCTCAGCGTCTGGATGCTCGCTGCACGTTCACAGAGACCGCATTCTTCAGCTTGACTTTCTGCTTTCATGTTCTGCAGCTCTTTCCTCTTCTGCAGCTCTGTCTCAAAGTTCTCCATCATGTGTGCGACCTCATGCCTTTGGTTGGTTTCTGCACGAGCGACGTGCTCAGATGGGGTCTTCCTCTTCATTGATCTCTTCTGTGCCCCTGTTCCTCAGTTTCCTCATGTCTCCACACCTCCTGTCTTCTGAGTGGTCTCCCCTTGTACTTTCTCTCTCGCCAGCAGGGCCACAGCACAGGCCATGAGCCCCCTTCCCCAAGTCCTGCACCCCTTGGGGCTCCTCCAGTTTGATAAACTTCTTCTGAGTCCAGCTCATCTTCCCACAACTCTGAGTGGGTCCAGTGTGGGTGGAGAGTCTCCATGATGGCACAGACCCTGAGGTCCAGCTGCGGCAGTCAAGACATTTTTAGACATGCAAGACCTCAAAAAACAAAGACAAGACAAAAACAAAAAACAAAACAAAAAAGCCTCTCAGGCACGCTTTCTTATGAAGCTACGTATGTACTCTTTGAAAACAAAGGAATACATCTAGAAAGAGAAAGATATTGGCTCCAGAAACCAGGGATCCAACAAGAGAGAAGGGAAACAGTCCCCAGGAGATGCCGAAGAGAGGCCATAAGATGATCTGCACATTCGACAGGAGGGCAGAGGGGTCCAGGAGGAAGGGCTCCCGTGAAAAAGAATGAAACTGACAGACAACCTCTGTTACAGTATTGGGGCAGGCTTATACCTCCAGCAGAGTCATTTACTAAGTCCAGGGAAACCATAATTTGTTCAAGAAAGGAAATATAATCAGAGCTTAATAAATAGTTAAGCTGCTATTTACAGGGGCATAATGAAAATGCTAAATCTAAAAATTATCATGTAACTTCATTGAGTGGAAGGGAATATAAGTGTGGGAGGGAAAAGGTGTGAGTTGTGTGGGAAGAGAGTGAGACCCTGACTTTCAAAATGGCAAATGGCAATCATTTCTAAGATATTAAAATATCAAGAAATGGCAGTGTAAAACCAGCTAAAGGGTTGCAATGGCTGCATGGAGGATGTGAACATTGGAGAGGGGAGGGGCAACGTAGAAGACTTCTGGTTTTCTTTTGCAGAACCGTAAGCAGCTTTCGGCAGGAAAGAGCTCTCTACGGCGGCCCCCTTTGTCTTGTCACTACCCTTACACCAGGTGCCCGTCATGCTCTACTCATCTCCGGCCCTAGCACGCCTTTCACATCTTTTGACCACACGGTACCTTGCCTAACCTGTTGGTTCTTTCCATAGATCAAAGAAGTAGCCATGAAGAATAAGTAATTAACAGATGACCAGATCTCTCTTCTCCAGCTTCCCCTGCTGTAATCTCGTGAACAAACTGTGTGAACAAGACAGCATCTAAAGAGAGATCACGACGAGTCAACAAGCCTGCACACACGCCTGCACGCAGTGGGGTGTGGCGAGGGCTCTGACCCCCTACCTCAGTGATTCACTGAGATGACCTCCCTGTTTCCCTTTTTAAAGGCTTTCACGGCTGAGCAGAATCTTCGGAGACGGTTTTTAGGAGACACTGAGTCCACCATCTCCCCAGATTGCTGGCCTTCTGATTAAAAGCAACTTTCCTTTCTACCCACATTTCTCCCTCTCTCTCTCCCTCTCTCTCTGTCGCTTTCTTGTATTGAGAACAGGAGCCTATAACCTATAAAAACCAAACAGCTGGGTACAGGCAGCTAGGTACTGTATTGCACTTAGGTAAGTCATTTACCTCTGGAAGAGGATACGCAAAAGTGTCCGTGGCTGTGCTAGCCCGGAGAGACTGCTGGGGAAGGTGGCTTTGCTTTAGTCTTACAGGAGAAGCTGTAGCAAGAAAGACACAGGCAGCCGGGATGGGAGGAAGCCTGGACCCACTCTGCTCACCAGTGGGCGGAAGCTTGAATACACATAGAGGACAGAAGTGGTCTTTTCTACCAGAAGGAATCACTAAAAACGATGGACTTAAAAGGAGCAAGAAGCTGAAGACACAGGTAGGAGTCCACATGAGAGCGTCAGGTTAGGGTCTTTTCTTTGAGGGAATCTTTACCTTGTCTGGCAGTATGCCCCGACTGCAGTAGGCACTGGAGGACTCTGGCTACAGAACCCTTCCTGGGAAGGTGGCCTATCCACTTGCTCACCCACATGTGAACTAACTAGCACAAGTCCCTCAGGCTCACCCATCGCTCACCCATCCAGGCAGCTGTCCTGGCTCACAACATTGTTGAGCCCCCGATGAAAGTGGATACATCAACAGGCCTCCCCTGGGTGTTCTTTGTTAATCCCTTGAAGGACTCTATTTCACGAGCAATTCCCAAGCTGTTTGGCATGACAAGGTAAATTAACAGAGCAGTTGTTCTTTCTGTCACCCAAGAACATTGATAACAAGAGAGGAGACGGAAGGTGAGACGGGGGTCTGGTTTCTGGTCCTGGTCCTGTCTTTTTTTTTTTTTTTTTTAATTTTTATTATTTATTGGAGTATAGTTGATTTACAATGTTGTGTTAGTTTCAGGTGTACAGGAAAGTGATTCAGTTATACATATACGTATATCCATTCTTTTTCACATTCTTTTCCCATGTAGGTTACTACAGAGTATTGAGCAGAGTTCCCTGTGCTGTACAGTAGGTCCTTGTTGTTGACCTATTTTATATAGAGTAGTGTGTATATGTTAATCCCAAACTCCTGATTTATCCCCCCCCTTTCCCCTTTGGTAACCATGTTTGTTTTCTATGTCTGTGAGTCTCTTTCTGTTTTGTAAATAAGTTCATTTGTATCATCTTTTTAGATTCCACATATGTGTGATATCATATGGTATTTGTCCTTCTCTGTCTGACTTACTTCACTTAGTATGATCATCTCTAGGTCCATCCACGTTGCTGCAAATGGCATTATTTTTTCTCTTTTATGGCTGAGTAATATTCCACTGTATCTATGTACCACATCTTCTTTATCCATTCATCTGTTGATGGACACTTAGGTTGCTTCCATGCCTTGGCTATTGTAAATAGTGCTGCAATGAACAGTGGGGTGCATGTGTCCTTTTGAATTATGGCTTTCTCAGGATATATGCCCAGTAGTGGGACTGCTGGGTCATATGGTAGTTTTATGTTTAGTTTTTTAGGGAACCTCCATACTGTTCTCCATAGTGGTTGTACCAATTTACATTCCCACCAACAGTGCAAGAGGGTTCCCTTTTCTCCACACCCTCTCCAGCATTTATTGTTTGTAGACTTTTTGATGATGGCCATTCCGAGCGGTGTGAGGCGATACTTCATTGTAGTTTTGATTTGCGTTTCTCTAATAATTAGCAATGTTGAGCATCTTTTCGTGCGCTAACATCACACTCAACGGTGAAAAGCAAAAAGCATTTCCTCTCAGACAAGGATGTCTACTCTCGCCACTTTTATTCAACATGGTTCTGGAAGTCCTAGCCACGGCAATCAGACAAGAAAAAGAAATAAAAGGAATCCAAATTGGAAAGGAAGTAAAACTGTCACTGTTTGCAGATGACATGATACCATACATAGAGAATCCTGAAAATGCTACCAGAAAACTCTTATAGCTCATCAATGAATTTGGTAGAATTGCAGGATACAGAATACACAGAAATCTCTTGCATTTCTGGTCCTGTCTTAATGAGCACAGCTGTTAATTGTTCTCTGACTCAGGTTACCATTCATTTTCCCTTATAGGTTTGGACTTCCTCAAGGGAATAAATATTATTTTATTCGTCTTTATTTTTTCTTTGATGCCTACAAAATTGCCCATAACCAAGCAAGTGCTCAGAGATATTTCTTTTTGAATTAATGAACTGAGCGCACTTAGTCCCCTTAGCAATCACATAAACATAACTGCCTCCCCCGACGTGCTGAGGGCAACATTCTGGGGTTCCATTGCCTTTTACTGATTCAGTTCTCTGTTGATTCTTCCTCCTCCTAACTCTATGTCCTTCTCTGTTGATTTATTTTTTCCTCTCTTGGCTCTCTGGGTCCCATGCGTTCTTTCAAATATTGCCTTGAAGCTGTGATTCTCAGCTATGTGATAACTCCCATGATGTCAAAGTCTCTAAAAATGCTCAGAACAGTAACAATTTAAATTTCCATCCATTAAATTTTACCTAAATAAAACATGCCTAACTTGGGTGGAGAGAAGTGGAAAAGAAGTTAGGGAATTAAATAAACAAGAGGATGTTGCAACCTCCAGAAAGTTGGGAAAGGTCTGTCCCAGAGGACCAGAAACCATGTACTTTTATTAGTACTGGGACTGACCATCTGTAGCAGACCCTGATAGAAATAAATCTTGTTAAAGCAATATTTTTCAAGCTCTGCCGCCCACCTGGTTTTGTTCTTACTGGGACTTGGAATCACAACAGACATGGTCACAGAGTGGACTCATGGCTCAGGTGGTCATTTTAAGAATAATCAGAAGGGCTCCTAAATGCAATTACTCTGAAGTTAACAAAAAGTTGACTTTTTTTCCCCAGGAAGTAGCTGGGCTGGTGTCCTTTCAATTTTCCTATATGTCACTCTCATTAAATCTAGCTATAAGGTATCTCGACTCTGGCTGGCATTGGCTGAGAACAAATGCCATGCTTTGGGGGGATGGGTTAGGTTCAAGGATAGGATCAGGGAGACTAGTTAGAGAGCTACTGCAATAGGCCATAGCAAAGGAGAGCACAGGTAGTGGGAGAGATCAGATGCCGGGTGTACTTTGGAGCAGAGTGGACAGGACTTGCTGATGGTTCAGATGTGGAGTATGGGAGATGAAGATTCAAGAATTTTTTACCTGAGAAACTTGAAGAAAGAATTTGCCACTTACTGTGATGGGAAAGGACTATGGGGGGACTGTTTCTGGATAAAAATAGTTTGGCTTTGCAGATGTCAAATTTGACAAGCTTATAGAACCTCAGGGGAGATGTCAAGTATGTGAGTGTGGAATTCAGAAGACAGGTCCAAGATGGAGAAATAAATATGCAAATCTTCCTCCTATATATGTCTTTAAAGCTGTGGGGGAACAGGGAGTGAGCAGAGGAAGGACAAAAGACATATTTTAGAGGACTCTTTAACAAAGGACAAAGAACTGTGGATTCCGGGGAAAGCCAGTTCTTGGAAGTAGAGAAGAGGAGGAGAAACTGCTGGTGAGACTGGGGCTGAGAAGGAATAGGGGGCCACTAAAGAGGTGTCCTAGAGCCCCAGGGAGGAAGTCTATGGAGAAGGCAGGAGTCATCAAAGGACGGAGACACTGACCGCTGGATTCAGCGACACACAGGTCACCTGGACAAGCGCAGAGCTCGAGGAACGGGAGGAATGAAGGCCTGGCCAGGGTAGGTTCATGAGACAATGGGAGAAGGGGAAGAGGAAGAGGCAGGCATTGGAACTAACTCTTAGGAACGTTGCTGGAAAGGGAAGCAAAGAAAAGAAGCAGCCTGGGGGAAGGACGTGGGATCAAGGGGGTTTCCTTGGAATCGCGGTGCTGTGGTTACCATCATTGAGATGGGAGCTGGCATGGCGTGTTTATACGATAGAGGGAGAAATGAACGACAGGAGAGGGGCCTGATGGAAACGGAGGGCTTGGGTGTCACATCCAGGATGTGCAGGGTAGGGACAAAGGCAGGCAAAGAGGAGGACTGCATGGCGAGCTGTGTGGAAGTTCTCTTCTGATACTTCCATTTTCTTCTCACTAATATACTCTTGAAAATACTGCTATTTAATGAGTTAATGGGATTTTTCGTGGGCAGATCTCCATTTCTTTCTGTGCTGTGGTGGTTGTGATGGGAATGATATTCTAAATCCTATTTAGAGGAAAAATCAACTCAATACAACAACTCAATTCAGCATCTCTCGGCAGAGTGCCATGTGCCACGTACTTCCAGCCAGGTGTCCGAGCTACGGGCTGGTCCCCATGGACAGTGCCATCACTGGCTTTTATGTAACACAATTAAATGCCTCCTGATGGCAGTAGCTGTCACTGCTGCTCTTTACTGCACTTTACAGCTCAACCAACACCGGCCCAGATCACCTGGGCTATAGCAACAGTCATGGTAGTTCCCCATTGTATTTGGAGGGCCATTTGCCTCAGAGGGAAAAAGAGAAAGAAAGAAAGAAAATAAGCTTAGGTGACTTCTCCTTATTTTGTTTCTGGCTGGTTATTTTGGAGGGTACGGGACTTCACTTTGTCTTTCTTTTTTTTTTTTAAATTTTATTTTATTTATCTTTTAATACAGCAGGTTGTTCACTTTGTCTTAAAGAGAAATAAAGATTCAATTTGCTCTCTATATTAAAGCCCCAATGACAAATTTTGTCAGAGACTTAAAAAGCACCCTTTAAAAAAGTAGACAATGGGGACTTCCCTGGTGGTGCAGTGGTTAGTGCTCCACTCTCCCAATACAGGGGGCCCCGGTTCGATCCCTGGTCAGGGAAATAGATTCCACATGCATGCCACAACTAAGAGTTGGCATGACACAACTAAGGAGCCAGCGAACTGCAACTAAGGAGCTCCTGAGCTGCAACTAAGGAGCCCATGTGCCACAACTAAGGAGCCGGCAAGCCACAACTAAGACCCAATGGAACCAAAAAAAAGTAGACAGTGGGGACTGGATTTATGTCGCTTTGTACCTACTTACAACTGCCGGCTGCCATCCAAAAACATGAAACAGTTTTAAAATTACAGTTTTGGAAAAGGCTATCCTTGATAATGTATCCTTTTGTTCATTACTGACACCTGAAGTTAAAGGCATTTGAGAATGTTTCTTCTGAGTAATGAAGAGAGAGAGAGAGAAAGGAAAAAATACAAGTTGATCTGTTTGATTAGGGGCAAAAATTGTTTCGAAGAGCTGCAGAGAAACCATATGAAGATAGTAAAATAGCTGTTGGAAAGTGGACTCATCATGAATAATTAGAAATCATTTAATTTACTAATGAAATAGCTACACTGCGGTTGCCATCACGTATGCAGAAAGGAAATATTTAACTCGTAGGTACTATTAGCACTATGTAAAGTTGCTTTTTTAAGTCAAGTAACAAAAGCACGGAAGGAGCAAATTAAAGCACTCGAAAAAAAGAAAATTCAATTTGCGCTGAAATTTTCCACGGAATGATCCTGCTTCCCTATATCCCAAACCTGCTGATTTTTTTACGAGCGTGCTGCTCCCACCCAGATTTATTCCAAATTCAGTTGTGGTTTTCATCTCTGTAAATGCGGATTCCTGTAATACAAATAACTCAACGTTAAGAAAGAAGGAGTAATCCTGGTCCCCAAATTATCTAGTAAAATTGCCTTCCCCTAAGAGCGCATGGCATTTGAGGAATAAACACAGGAAACAGTAACTCTGCCCACCTCCCCATCACTGCCTTAGTAAGAAGTGACTGGGGAATTCACTCCCTCGGGGAAAGCATCACACCCACGGTCAGTGTACGTCCACAGACCTCCTGCGCTCGGCACTGGGTTTTCATCAATTTCACACGCACCTGCGGGGCCAGCTGGCCTGGGGAGGACGTTGGGAGGCGATATGGAGCTGACTGACACCTCCCTGTTTCTCAGGGGCTCCCGGAGTACATGGCAAGATCACCACGTGTATACGTGACCACAAACCAAGGGTGACACGGACTTCCTGGGAGACACAGGTGCAGTGGAAGAGAGATTCTGACAGGGCCAGCGGACGAGGCGAGATCTGAGTAAGGACTGGTGCTGTCGGTGGCTCCTCGACAAGCACAGGTGCTCGAGAATGACATCGTGCCCTTCTGGATAACCACATCTCCTAGTCTCTAGATGTGATGCTTTGGCCTCCAGGGCCTGAGAGGGGACTGCCCCACCCAGAGCCAGCCAATTCCTACAGACAGTAAACAACGCAACTGGGAGCTCACCTTTCACCTGCCAACCAACCCATCTAGAGCCGGCACCCCACCACCTCCTCTATGGGGTGCTCACTCCCCCCCCGCCCTAGTCACCCAGGGCCAGGTGCCAGACACCTAAGGAAGTCCCTACACCCAGAGCCCTGAAGTGGTCCAAACCAGCCAGTCCAATGCAGTTTTCTGTAGTCTTAACGCCAACATGCATACTTGAGGGTATAAGACAGTCTACGGTGCGTTCAGTCACTCATTGTATTGTGTTTATCGAAGTTTAAGTTAAAGAAGCTTCTCAAGCATTCTTAGTTAAATATCTATATGTAGATATAAGTACCCATACTACAAATAAGATACAGTGAGATTTTGGTATAAAGCTTATTCCCTTCTATGCTAGTTAAGGACAGATTCAACAGCAAGCATGGCAAAGTCCCCAGTAAGAATAACTTAAATAAGGTAGAAGCTTATTTCTCTCTCACATTCAGTCTGAAAGTAGGTGGTCCAAATCCGGCAAGTTTCCTCTACTTAATAAAATACCCAAGTGACCGAGATGCCTTCTATTTTGCCATTTTATCAAATGCGGTCCTCAATCCCAGAGTGGTTTCATGGTCCAGTGTGGCTGCTTGAGGTCCAGTCATCACATCACAAACTCATTCCAGACAGCGGGAGCATGGAAGGGAACAATAAGGGCATGTCTCGGCATTTGAAGCACCCTTTCCAGAAGTTTCCATTAGCCAGAATTTAGTCATATAGCCACACTGAGCAGCAAAGGACGCTGGAGGCTGTGATCTTTCACTCTGGGTAGCCACATGGGCTAGCATAACGTCCGGGGCTCTATGAGTAAAGGAAGAGGGGACAGCTCGCAGACTCTGCCTGCCCTTCTCACAAGGAATCACTGGGGCCTCTAGGAAGATGTGACAAAGTGCAGTCCGGCCCCTCCACATTCCTATTTCTCCTCATCCTGGTTCTGTATCTCAGCGGTTCTCCTCTGCATCTTCTGGGGAACGGTGTCCATGGCCATGGGCCCTGGAATGACATTTCCCAGTATTTTCAAGAGAGAGAGGAGTGTGGCATTTTTTAAAGCGACATTTTCCAGCCCTCGCCTCACTGTCAGAGGCACGCAGGTTGTCGTGCCTGGAAGGGTTAAGCTGGCTTGGAGGCCCCAGAAAGGGCAGAGTCTGGTGACTTCTCTTCCTAAATTAGCAGCGTCAAGTATTAGAGATGCAAGCTTGGCATTTAAGATTTGCTTTTCTCCCAAGGATTTGCTCTAAAGTGAAAGCCTGAGTTGCTTATGACCAGGAAATGGTCTCCCGCCTTCCCTCTCTGTTCTGTCCCATCTCCTCCCCATAGTGGGATGGTGACAGGGGCTGCTCTGGTTTTTGACAGAGAGGGAAGGCTTCTGGGTTGTGGAGCACCTGAAAAGGGCTCGGTCACTTTGTGGAAGCTTTGACCTCTGTGATGCTTGGCTGGTTCAAACCAACAACCAAACATCCCTCAGTTTCTTGTGACTTTGTTCTTTAATTAGCATGTACACATTATACATACACTATAGGGATGCCCTTGCCTTGGAGACTTAGCAGGGCAAACCTGGAATTCCGTATAGAGCTGGAAAGAACACTTATGCACCAACAAGGAAACAGATCATGTTTCCAGGTTCAACAGCGACCCGGCCTTCTTAGAGATGCCCGGAGCACCGCACCTCGGTGCCACACTCGTCATGTCGTGGCACACAATGTCCACACTCATGTCGTGGCACACAATGTCGTCTCTCATTAGACGCTCAGGCACCGCAGAGAGCACAGCTGGCAGCTCCTACTACCTGTATGTGGGTGATCGAAACATCCCTATCCCTGTATTCCTTCTAGCTTCCCAACCACAGAGTGGCGGAGTGGGGAGGGTCGAGCTCCCTCCAGGGTCCCACTAGACCCCGGGGAGGGAACCGCAGAAAGATCAGGGCCCCGGGGCTAATCGTGGTCACCACCCTGTCCCCTCAGGGCCTGCGTTGTAAGCGACTTCTCAGTATGTATAGCCCGAGGGCTTATATCCAGTCTCCTTGGGAAGCGGGCTGAAGGTCAGAGCTCTGACTCCTTGCTCTGGTAAATTGGCATTAAGTTCCATAAGAAAATCCTTTTCCCCTTCATAATTTTCACGGGGTGAAGAAAATCACCCTACTCTTTCCTTACAGCTTAGATTTTCCTAAGAGATTTGAAGTCTCTGATTTTTCAGAGCACAGCGATTGCGTGGCTATATTTCTATATAGAAATACCTCAGGGATATATTTCTACCATTCCCCGGGCTTATCTGTTGATTCTCTGAAAACCGTATCAATTTTTACTTCAACCCCTGTCACCAGAACTTCTTCATGGTATGGGGATCATATTTTCTGCATCCCAAATGGTTATCTAATGCATGTTTAGACCACAAACAATTTAAACTGTGACTGATCTGGAAAACCTGGGACACTTGGTTGACAATCCCTTGGGTCCAACCAGACAAGGCGGAGTTTTGGGGGGACTGTGCTCTGTGGTATGTGAGTAACAGTAACGTTTACCGTGTGCTTTCCGTGTTCCAGGCAGTGGGTGAGATGCTTTCAAGATAGAAACACATTACTGGCTTGGGACAAGTGACGTGAAATGGCACCAGCATGCCCAGTGGGACCCTTCCCTTGTCTTTCTGTAATTTAAAGGAGGGCAGCCAACAGCAATCTTCCCAGACTTCCTTGCAGCTAGGGATGACCACGTGACACACTTCTGACTAATGGGAGATAAGCTGAGATTTCTCCTCCTCTGGAGAAAATAACAAAGCTTCAGAGCAGCAGGCTTTGTATTGTCTGTCTTCCTCCCAGTTGGAGGACAGGACAGACAGGAAGCCTAGAGGGGCCTCGTGAGGATGAACGTTACAAATCAAAGATGGTGGAAAAGAAAGTTAGAAAGAGCCCAAAATAGATAACAAACAAGGACCTGCTGTAGAGCCCAGGGAACTCTGCTCGCTTACTTTAATGGCCTATATGGGAAAAGAATTTAAAAAGGAGTGAATATGTATACGTATAACTGATTCACTTTGCTGTACAGCAGAAACTAACACGACATTGTAAATCAACTGGGCTCCTATATAAAATAAAAAATTTTTTAAAAAGGGAAAAAGATAAAAAACCTTTTTTATTGGACACTGGGCAAACATGAATAGGATTTTCCACGTTATATGTATATCATAATCATTTACTCAATAAACAAGTATTATTTAAACAAAAGAAAGAGCCTGAGTCCTTGGTGACACTGCTGAGCATACCAGCCCTAGACTGCACACCTGGGCCTTCTAGCTGTGTGAGATGAACAATACCCGTCCTGTTGAAGTTGGATTAATTGAGTTTTCTGTTTGCCGCAGCTAGGCAGTAGCAAATACGTTAAGTCATTTTCACCGAAGGAGTCTGGGGTCCGAGAGATTGTCCCCTGCCCAGTGCCAGCAGTGATGATGCTGGGTCCAGGTGTGCAACTCCAGCGCCTGTGCTGGACCAGCGTACTCTTTCCTCCTTACGAGCTAGGGATCTGGAGTCACGCAGGGCTTGGGACCTTTCTGCGACAGCCTCACCGTTTCCCTCCCTGTTCCCTACGCAGTCCTGTGGCTTTAGCTTCCCTGCTCTCCCTGCCACCCCCCTACCGAGATGTGGTCCAGAACCCTCCCAGAACTGGTGGGACAAATCTCTCCCATCAGTTAGTTAAGTGTCTCTTTTCTAAGGAGAGGAACCCCGTTTAGGGGAACCTCTGAAGAACTGTTGGTACTTTGTCAAAAATCCCACAGGGGTCCACAGGTTAGAACCCTCGCTGATGGTTTCTCTACGCCCTTGAAATAGACTGGCATATTCAAACCCACCGAGTCAGGTCTGTCTGTTTGGCCGTCTCAGGCATTTGGTCTGAGGATGCCCATCTGTGTCACACCAGACCTCAGGGGTTCCTGCCTTGCAGCCCGATGACACTGGCCATCACAGTATTTGTATCAGGAAGTCGGCGAGGACCCTTTTCACAGCATTGCAGGGCATCCTCGCTGTAAGGACCCTTGGGGGAAATGGGTTTCAAAGCATAAGAGTAGAAAGAAATGCTCTTCTCCTGAGGAACTAACTGAATTCTATTTCGTGAACACTGGGACTCATACAATTGGTTATATTTTTCTGAGCGACTTGCCTAAAAGTGTGTCCAATTAGTGTTTCACTAATTCTTTTTGCCCTTATTTTTCCCTTCACTCTGATTTATTCTTCACCTTCTGATACACCTATATTTTTAGAGGCCACCTGAAACCCCCTTTTGGGAGCACGGTGTGTACAAAAGTAAAATGCCATTCAGCCCAGGACCTCACTGGCTGCTTCTATAGCTCAGACGCTCCTTTTTCATCGCCAGCTTTCCTCAAAACTAGGAGAGGCCCTAGGCACCTTCCAAAATCTAACGAACAGTGACAGCTTTTCCCTCGCTCACTCAGACTGAAGCCAGCATCGGCTGAGAGTCCTGGATCTCGGAAAAGAAATCTGAGGGCACCTGTCAAAAAGAAAGATGGACACAAGGTTTCTCAAATGCAAGGAAGTGTTCTGACAGGCAATTGTTTTCTCATTCAGCCTCACCTAAACATTGAGAGCTTGGCAGTCGGTGTGTGGGTAAAGCATTCTTGCTCTTATCAGCGGAGTGCCTCTCTGACACCTGGCAAATCCAGCCACTGGGGCTTGGGGATTAGAAATGGAGTCAGGGGTCTTGCCAAGTAGGATGGTGGCAGCCGGAGCCCAGGAGAGGCCCGTGGAATCATGCCCTTCCCCAACCAGCCCTGCAATCGAAGTGGGTTTCAAAATGTATGGTTGAGACTCTAGGCTTTTAAGAAGTGGATCTAAAAAGAGGGGAGAAATAAGAACAGACGTCTCGATCCAGTCACCATCATCCATTGTTTTATTTCAAGAACATCTCAGCTTTGCATTGTAAAAGAGACCACGTATCTTTCAGTGAAACTCTTTTTCATGGGGTGGGTTATTTAAGCATGAATGCTTTGGATAGTATTTTAAGATGCTCTTTGCATTTTAGACTGATCAAACTCACAGTCAATGTCAAATATTGCCAAGGAACACGTCCTTGTCTTTGGGCCATGGCTGTTTCACTTTTAAACTTGGGCTAGATTGCACGAATGGTCATGAGGTCTTCCTTGCCCCCAACCCCCATAATTCACACCCTGGCATGTGGTTTCATAACTCCTTCCATCAAGAGCTGGGGTCTCACTTTGTTATAAAGCAGAAACTAACACACCATTGTAAAGCAATTATACCCCAATAAAGATGTTTTAAAAATTAAAAAAAAAAAAAAGAGCTGGGGTCTTCCTTTCTCCCATGTTTGGGTTGACCACATAGCCTTCTTTGGACAGTAGCAAGTGTGATGCAATCAGAGACTTGAAAAGCACTTGCCCTGCCGCTGTACTTGGAACCCTTCTGCCCCAAGTGAGTAAGCCCAAGGAGGCCTGCTGGATGATGAGGGATGTCACAGACATATGACATACGACCTTTCATTCCTATTGCCCAGCTTAAATAGCTCCCGCCTCCCGCCCCAGCACAGAAACTACAAGCTGCATGGGAGTGGATGGACCACAGACATGTGAGTGAGCCCAGCCAAGGCCAGCAGAGAAGAACCAGCCAGCTGAACCCAGCCCAAATTGGCAGCCCTCTCACCTGGAAAAGAAAATCGCAGCATCAATTCTTTAACTCCATGCTAAAGGATGCCCTGGCTCTCTTCACGGAAGCATATAAAGTGTCTAGTCTGGAGTCTGGCACAAAGGAGTAATTTAAAAACATTATTGAAATCATTGCATCTCTTCTCTTTGCCATCAGAGGCTCATCTGATAGCACAATGGTTCAGAAGAGTTTTTTTTTCTTTCCATTTTTATATTGTGATAAAATACACATAAAATTTACCGTCTTAACCATTTTTAAGTGTACAGTTCAATGGTATTAAACACGTTCATGATGGTTGTGCAACCATCACCACCATCTATCTCTAGAATTCTTTTCATCCTATAAAACTGAAATTCTATACCTATTAATAACTCTCCAACCCCTCCTCCCCTCAGCCCCTGGCAACTACCATTATACCATTAGTCTCCATGGTTTTGAATACACTTAAGTACAGCCAGCCCTCAGTATCTATGGGGGATGGGTTCCAGGATCCCCCGTGGATACCCAAATCCAAGGATGTTGAAGTCCCTGATGTAAAACGGTGTAGTATTTTATACACATCCTCCCGTATACTTTCAATCGCCTCTAGATTACTTATAGTACCTAATTCAATGTAAATGTGCTGTAAATAGTTGTAAATACAATGCAAATACTATATAAACAGTTACCAGTGTGCAGCAAATTTAAGTTTTGCTTTTTCGACCTTTCTGAAATTTTTAAAAAAATATTTTTGATCTGCAGTTGGTTGAATGGGTGGATGTGGAACCCACAGATAGGAGGGCACACTGTACCTCCTATAGTGGAATTATACAGTATCCGTCTTTGGGTTCATCCATGTTGTAGCATATGTCAGAACTTCCCAACCTTTTTAAGGGTTTTAAGGTTCCATTGTGTGTATATACTACATTTTGCTTACCTATTCATTGCAAATGGACCCTTGGGTTGCTTCCACGTTTTAGCTATTGTGAATAATGCTGCTAGGAACACGAGTGTACAAATATCTCTATGAGACCTGCTTTCACTTCTCTGGGTATATACCCAGAAATGGACCTGCTAGATCATATGGTAATTGTTTTTAATTTTTTGAGGCAATGCCATACTATTTTCCACATCAGATGTACCATTTTACATTCCCATCAACAGTGTACAAGAATTCTAATTTTTCCACATCACTAACACTTGTTATTTCTTGTGTGTGTGTGTGTGTGTGCGTGCGTGCGTGTGTTTTGATAGTAGTCATCCTAATGGGTGTAAGGTGGTATCTCATTGTAGTTTTTTTTTTTTTTTTTTTTTGCGGTACGCGGGCCTCTCACTGTTGTGGCCTCTCCCGTTGCGGAGCACAGGCTCCGGACGCGCAGGCTCAGCGGCCATGGCTCACGGGCCCAGCCGCTCCGCGGCATGTGGGATCTTCCCGGACCGGGGCACGAACCCGTGTCCCCTGCATCGGCAGGCGGACTCTCAACCACTGCGCCACCAGGGAAGCCCCTCATTGTAGTTTTGATTTGCATTTCCCTAATGATGCTGAGCAGCTTTTTATGTGCTTATTGGCCACCTGCATGTATTCTTTTGAGAAATGGTTATTCAAGTTCTTTTTCCATTTTGAATTGGGTTGTTTCTTTTTCTGTTGTTGAGTTTTAGGAGTTCCCTATATATTCTGGATAGTAATCCTTTTTTTTTTTTTTTTTTGATCAGATATGTTTTATCAGATATGTGATTTACAAATATTTCTTTCCATTCTGTGGGTTGCCTTTTTACTTCCTTGACGGTGTCTTTTGATTACATTTTAATGAAATTCAGTTTGTCTGTTATTTCTTTTGTTCCCTGTCCTTTGGTATCCTATCCAAGAAAACATTGCCAAATACAATGTCATGAAACTTTTGTTCTATGTTTTCTTTTAAGAGTTTTAGGTCTTACATTTAGGTTTTTAACCCATTTTGAGTTAATGTTTGTATATGGTATTAGATAAGGGCCCAGCTTACTCTTTTTCATGTGGATGTCTGGTTTTCCCAGCACCGTTTGTTGAAAAGACTGTTTTTTCTCCCAATGAATGGTCTTGTCACACTTGTCAAAAATCAAGGGTTCATTTCTGGGCTTTCAATTCTAATCCATTGGTCTATATGTCTATTTTGATACTGTCTTGATTATTATAGCTTTGTAATAAGTTTTAAAATCAAGAAGTGTGAGTCCCCCAGCTTTGATCTTCCTTTTAAAGATTGTTTTCGCTATTTGGGGTCTCTTGACATGTCATATGGATTTTAGAATGGGTTTTCTATTTCTGAAAAAAAACATATTTGGAGTTTCGATACAGACTGCTTCAAATCTGTAGAACACTTTGGGTAAATTTGATATCCTAACAATATTAATTCTTCCGGTCCATGAACATGGATATTTTCTATCTATTTATGTCTTCCTAAATTTCTTTCAGCAATGTTTTGTAGACTTTACTGTACAAGTTTTCACCTCCTTAGTTAATTCCTAAGTATTTTATTCTTTTTGAGGGTATTGTAAATGGAATTGTTTTTGTGATTTCCTTTTCAGATTGTTTATTGTTAGTCTATTGAAATGCAACTGATTTTATATGTTGACTTTGCATCCTGCTACTTTGCTGAATTCATGTATTAGTTCTGTTGTGTGTGTGTGTGTGTGTGTGTGTGTGTATGTGTAATCTTTAGGGCTTTCTACATATAAGATAATAACATCTGTAAACTTAGATAATTTTATTTCTTTCTTTCCAATTTGGATGCCTTTTATTTCGTTTTCTTGCCTAATTGCTCTGGCTAGGACTTTCAGGACGATGTTGAATGGAAGTGGCAAAAACAGGCATCCTTACCTTTTTCCTGATCTTGGAGGAAAAGTGTCAGTGTTTCACCATTAGAATGACGTTCACTGTGAGTTTTCCATATATGGCCTTGATTATTTTGAGGTAGTTTCCTTCTATTCCTGGTTTGTTGATTGGTTTTATGATGACTGGGTGTAGAATTTTGTCACACACTTTCTTTGGCATCGAGATTATCATGTGTTTTTTCCCCTTTCATTCTATTAATGTGGTGTATTTTTTTTGTGTGTGTGTGTGGTACGCAGGCCTCTCACTGTTGTGGCCTCTCCCGTTGTGGAGCACAGGCTCCGGACGCGCAGGCTCAGTGGCCATGGCTCACGGGCCCAGCCGCTCCGCGGCATGTGGGATCTTCCCGGACCGGGGCACGAACCCGTGTCCCCTGCATCGGCAGGCGGACTCTCAACCACTGCACCACCAGGGAAGCCCTAACATGGTGTATTATATTGAGTGATATTTGTATGCTGAACCATCCTTGCATTCTAGGAATAAAACTCACTTGGTCATGGTGTATAATCCTTTTAATATGCTGCTGAATTTAGTTGCTCACATTTTATTGAGGTTTTTTTTTCATCAGTGTCCATAATGGATATGGATATTGGTCTGTAGTTTTCTTTTCTTGTAGTGTCTTTGCCTTTTGTATCAGAGTAATGCTGGCCTATGGAATGAATTAGGAAGTGTTCTCTCCTCTTCAATTTTTGGTAAAAATCTGAGAAAAATTGGTGCTATTTTTTTAAGTGTTTGGTAGAATTCACAAGTGAAGCTCAGTTTCATGGCTTTTCTTTGTTGGGAGATTTTTGATTACTGATACAATCTCCTAAAGCTTACTTAGATTTTATATTTCTTCAATAATTTAGTCTAGATAGGTTTTATGTTTCTAAAAATTTGTCATTTCATCCAGGTTTTCCAATTTGATAGTGTATAGTTTTTCATAGTACTCTCTTATAATCCTTTTTATTTGTGTAGAATTGGTAGTAATGTCCCCAGTTTTATTCTGATTTTAGTAATTTGAGTCTTCTCTTTTTATCTTAGTCCTACACAACAGTTTGTCAATTTGTTGATCTTTTCTAAGATGCAGTTTTGGGTTTTGTTGATCATCTCTATTCTTTTTCTCTTCTCTATTTTGTTTATCTCTGCTTGAATCTTTATTATTTCTTTCCTTCTTCTAGCTTTGGGTTTACTTGGTTCTTCTTTTTCATTTGTAAAGTTAGATTATTGATTTGAGATCTTTCTTCTTTTTTAATGTAAGCATTTATAGCTATTAATAAAAGTTGTGTCCCACAAGTTCTGGTATAATGTATTTTTGTTTTTGTTGTCTCCAAGTACTTTCTAATTTCCCTTGTGATTTCTTTTTCTATCTGTTGGCTTCTTAAGAATATGTTGTTTAATTTTTACAGTTTTCCTTTTGTTACGGATTTCTAACTTTATCCCCTTGTGGTTGGAGGAGATACTTTGTAGAATATCTATCTTTTTTAGTCTATTGAGACTCAATTTGTGGACTAACATATGGTCTATCCTGGAACCTGTCCCATGTGCACTTGAGATTAATGTGTATCCTTTTGTTGTTGGGTAGGGTGTTTGGTATATGTCTGAGAAATCTAGCTGGTTTATTGTTGTTTAAGTCCTCTATTTCCTTGCTTTTCTCTGTCTGCTTGTTCTATCCATTATTGAGAGTGGGGTGGAGTATTGAAGCCAACAACTAGTGTTGTAGAACTGTCTATTTCTCCCTTCAATTCTGTCATCTTCTGCTTCAATTATTTTGATGGTCTACTGGGTGCATAAATGTTTTAATCATTATATCTTCTTACTGTATTGAACCTTTTATTAGTATATAATGTTCTTGGTCTCTTGTAAATTTTTTTTACTTAAAGTCTATTTTGTGTGATATTAGTGTAACCACTCCTGCTCTCTTTGGGTTGCTATTTGCATGAAATATCTTTTTTCCATCCTTTCACTTTCAAACTATTTGTGTGAGTCTCTTTTAGATAGCATATAGTTGAATCATGTGTTTTTATCCATTCTGCCAATCTTTGTCTTTTGATTGGAGCAGTCAATCTATTTACATGTAAAGCAATTACTGAGGAGGGACTTAATTCTGTATTGTGCTGTTTGGTTTTTATATGTATTGTAGCGTTTTTGTCCTTCATGTCCTGCATTATTGTCTTCTTTCTGTGTTTTAGTTGATTTTTTTGTAGTGAACATTTAAACTCCTCTCTCACGTCCTTCTGTGTATATTCTATAGCTATTTTCTTTGTGGTTACCATGGAGATTATACATTTAACATCCTAAGGTTATAACACTCTAATTTGAATTAATATCAGGTTAACTTTAATGACATACACAAACTCTGCTCCTTTACAGCTCTGTCCCACTCCCTTTGGTTGTTGATGTAACAAAATTACATCATTATACACTGTGTGCCACAAACATAAACTAAAAATTCTTCTAAATTTATTCGTTTCTTAAATTCTGTAGAAAACAAGATTTGGAGTTATAAACCAAAGTTATAATAATCCTAGCTTTTAGATTAATAATTATTTTTCTTTAACTACATTAATCTTTTAAATCATGTAGAAAACAAAATGTGCCTTTACAAACCAATGTTACAATAATACTAGCATTTTTTTTTTTTTTTTTGGTACACAGGCCTCTCACTGTTGTGGCCTCTCCCGTTGCAGAGCACAGGCTCCGGACGCACAGGCTCAGTGGCCATGGCTCACGGGCCCAGCTGCTCCGCGGCACGTGGGATCTTCCCGGATCGGGGCTCGAACCCGTGTCCCCTGCATCGGCAGGCGGACTCTCAACCACTGCGCCACCTGGGAAGCCCAATATTAGCATTTTTGACTTGAATTTGCCTTGACTGAGTTCTTTATTTCTTTACATGGCTTTGAGTTGCTCTCTCATGTCCATTACTTCACCCTTTAGAACCTCCTCAGACGTTTCCTACAAGTCAGCTAAAGTGATAATGAACTCCTTCAGCTTTTGTTTATCTGGAGACATCGTAGTTTCTCACTCACTCTTGAGGAATAATTTCACCAGATGTAGGATTCTTGGTTGACAGTTTTGTTTTGTTTAGTTTTGTTTATAGCACTTTGAATACATCATCCCACTGCCTTCTGGTCTTCAGAGTTTATGGATGTATTTGTTTCCTATTACGGCTGAAACAAATTATTGATACCACAGCTTAGAGCTTCAAAAAGCACAAATTTATTATCTTACAGTCTGGAGGTCCTAAGTCCTAAAAAAAAATCAAGGTTTCAGTAGGGCTGTGTTCCTTCTTGGAGCTCTGAGGGAGAATGCATTTCCCTGCCTTTTCCAGCCTCTAGAAGCTACTTGCATTCCTTAGATCACAGCGTCTTCCTCCATCTTTAAAGCCAGCAGTGGCAAATTGAGTCCCCACATAACCTCACTCCAACCTTGCTTCCAGCATCACATCTGACTCTCCTCTTCTGCCTCCCTCTTCTACTTATAAGAACCCTTGTGACTTCACGGGGCTCACCCCAATAATCCAGAATAATCTCTCCATCGCAAGGTCATCTGATTCGTAAATTTAGCTCCGTCTGCAACCTTAATTCTCCTTTGCCATGTAACCTAATGTATTCACAGATTCCAAGACATGGACAGCTTTGGAGGTCATTATTCTGCCTACCACACTGGACAAACCATGCCCTTGTTTTAAGAATCCCTTCTTCCTCTCAGGCGCTGAGGCCTGGAATTTTATGTCAGAGAGCCATTCTTTTTTGGCAAGGTGCCCCCGTTAGGAGATACCAGTGAGCCTTCAAGAACCTTGAATTTTTTAGCACCTATAATTCTGATTTCCATATTCTAAGTCACTCTGGTGACAGAAAATTTCATCTCACACTAGCGAGTATAGACGAAATCCTATTTTTGTCCAAGATTCATAATCCTTCAGCCCCCAGGCTTGTAAAGCTTATTTTTTGGTTTTGTTGATACTCTTTGTTGCAAACTGTTTACAATCTGTGAGTCTTCAGCTCTTTCAAGCTTGTATTCGAGTCTGGATCACATAACTGTCAGGATAGACACAAACTGAACCAGATTGCTCCTACTGAAATCCTAAGAATTCTAACTGCACCTTTAAACCCTATATTGCTTGCAAGTCAGAATGATACTGTGGAGGAAGCACTCATGTTTGAGGCTGAAAGAACTGAACGGAAACCCATCTCTATGACTGATTACTTGTGTGACCTTTGGCCAGTTACTTCTAGTTCTCTCAACTACAGTTTCTTCATTCCTAATGTTATTTTTTACAGACATTGTAAAGTTGTTAGGAGGATAATAGATGGTATAATAAACCACTTCGCATAGCCCATGTTGAACATACAGTAGCCATTATTACTATTTAATCTCCAAGTATATATATATGCACCCAGTAGACTATAGCCAACATCCATGCTAGTCTCTGGGAGGAGTTCAAAGCAGGAGGCAGGTGGTCCCGAATGATAAAGAGTTCTCAGTGAAAACAAAGAAGGGAGGAATATGATCTTGACTAGTTTCTTTTTTTTTTTTTTTGCGCTTTCGTTTCCTAATCTAAAAAATAATCAACTTAGATTAGATGATCTTTAAACATTCTTCCCGTGCCGACATTCTGTGGTTTTCAGAAGCGTCCTGACTATTGGTAAGTATGACTCATCCAGGAAATAAATAGGATTTTCACCAAAGGTATGTGTAAAAGAATGCAAAGTTATCATGTCCAGTACTGACCTCAGGACCTTGAAAACAACATAACTGTCATTCAACCACATCATTTTGAATGTCTCCTTTGGACACACAATGTATCTTCAAGCCAAAAGGCACCATGAACTAGAACAAAATGGCAGACATCTGGTTTGAAGAGAAGTTTCACACAAAACACAGAGGTGGCAGTCACTCTGGCCACGAAAATGGACCAAAAGGAAAGCATTTAATACAACTGGCTGAATAATAGCCCTTGGAATTCCAGCAGTGTGGAGGTGGCCATCCAACACTGATGAAAATCTTCCATGTGTCTCCAGTATTTTCTGCTACATTTTGCTTTTTGTCCTTCTCTTTGGGAAATAACAGGAGGATTTCAGCTTGGCTGCTGTTGGCTTCAAGGCTTTCTTTTAATGTACAATTGTCAACCAGATCACAGCAAGAACAAATTATATGTCAGCCAATGATTGCATAACAGAACTCATTTCCATTTGAAGAAAGGGATGAAGGTGACAATGTACCCTCTCTCAGGAACATCCTCTCATGCAGAGTGATGGGCTCAAGTACAAAGCTTAGGCAGATCCAGCTCAGAAACAGCCGAGAGAGACAGGCTGTGAATTAGAGGCTGCCCACGGTGACAGCTCTGTGACAGAATAAGCAGGGCAGGAAGGATGGGCCTGGGGAGGGTGGCCGACATTCGTTTGTGTAAGGACTAATGGGAGAGCCAGCAAACTCAAACTTCATGGAAAGAAGGATCTGTGTCTGATACCCACAATTACAGAGGAGGTTGTCATAAATGTGGGACTTAAATAGTTTGGGAATTCAGAGCTCTTTATTGATAGAGATGCCCATTAAATGCTAGCTGAGAAATATTGGCAGACTATGTATTGCATTAGCCCTTTTGGGCTGTCACTGGGTGTCCCATGGGAAGGTCCTGGTATCAGAAGTGACCTGCCCGATATTCAGAGCAAGATTTTGAAATATAGAGAAACAAAGCAGATTTTACGGTCTTCCTTCTACACATCACCTTCTAGTTCTTTTATGGTTAACGATGATAGGGAGTTGACTGGAAACTCTTTCTGAAGGTGTATCAGCAGAATTAATTAGAGAGACAACCTATATTTCCCTGTCTTTGGGGTTTTGCCTCTTCTATGACCCAAGTTGTCACTTTTCATTTGTGTTGGGGTGTTTCCAGCTTAGCCCATGTGGGAGTTTTACTTTTAAAACTAATTGCATCTGCTCTTTTCTGGGTTGGCAATGCCAGTGGATTGTTACACGAGCAGTAGCTTATAGCTTGATCCAGGTTGGCACGAGTCAACAAAACTGGCCTCTTTGTTTCTAGCCGCTTCTTCCCCTCGTTCCATGGGATGCACAGAAGTTTATTTATCCTCTCTTTTTTTAAGGATTCAAAGACAGATGCAATTGGATAAGAGTGAAAATATGAACATTTTGAGGGCCTGCTTTGAAGAGTTGGTCACAAATACATACGTATTCAATGAAAGAAAGTGGGAAAAGGAAAGAAAGAGAGAACAAAGGAAACAAAGAGCAGGGAAGGAAGAGGGAGAGAGGCAGGGCGGGAAGAAGGGAGGCTTAGGGAACTGGGCAACATCTCACCTAAATGTAATGGCTTCCGATCACCATTTAATGGAATTCTGGTATCATCTTAAGGACGCAGCCTTCAATTTAATCAGAACCACATTTTATGCTGGAAACCACTGGACTCAGCTTGACTCAGTTCCGAGTCTTATTTTTATCTAAGGGAGCTTTAACATCAAACCCTCTTTAACTCCTTACCTTCAGCTGTCTAGGAAGCAGACATCAAGTTCCCTGCATTCCTTCCTTATTCACCTCTTTCTAATCTTATGTCTCTTAATCTCTCAATTATAGGCTGGAGGATGGGGCGGTGCGGGGGGCGGGGGGAGTGAGGGGATGGTGGGGGAAGGCCCTTCCTGGTAGGGTTGCTAGACAAAATATATCAACTTAAATCTGAATTTCCGATAGAGGGTAAATTTGTTTTTTAGTATAAGTACGATCCAAATACTTGGGACACACTCAGACCGAGAGAGTATTTGTTGTTTATCATTTGTTGTTTTGGTTTCTTTTGTCAATAATCTGAATCTGAAAGCACACATATGTAGACGCATCTGAGCTTTTAAAGAACAGGGTATCTCTGTCCCAGTGTCCTTCCCCTTGGTGGCTGTGCTGTGTCACAGGGTTCACCCAGCAGCTCTACCCTGAGCGACCACCAAGACTGTTTGTACATAGCCCAGGATGCAGCGGACTGCACAGTCTCAAGATGGGAGGAGAGAACCGCCTGCTAGGGGCCCCTCGTGTCCCTAACTTCCGTCTCGACAGGCGCGTGAAAGACAGACTCAGCAGTTTCCTTCATCAGTGGGAAGGAATTATTGAGACATAACATTATTTTTACCAATTTACTGTCTATATAAACTATTCATTAAGAGTGGCATGAACATAAACAGTCAACAATTTGCTAATATTTGTGAATAAAAAGCTACACACATATACATCTCAACAGACCCATCTGCATACGTATTTCCTCCTTCTGAGATGGTCCATTCCACAGACAGATGAATAACAAGAACTTGAAGAAGCCAAACATATACAGTTCCCGCAGAGGATTCTTAAGGGTGAAGATGAGAGACTGCAAAACGAAATGGCTCAATGACTATTTCTTCACTGGGGAGGATACGGAAGGAGCAGCTGTACCTGAGATCGGTCACCACAAGTTCCCACTCAGACTGAGAAGCAGGAAAGTTGATGGGGTCTGTCTGCAGTGTTCCTGGAGCCACGATGCCCCGAGTGGACAGCTGACACGAGGCATCTTGGGGAAGAGAGATGCTCTGTCCCCCGGGCCACACCAGATGGGTGGTGCTCGCTAAGGTCATCAGACTTGGGCAGGAGACAAACCCAGCACTGGGGATGGGGGGGTGATGCCGTGGGGGGAACCCGGGCTTGGAAGGCAGACCTTTTCGGATCCACCACCTCCTATGACTCTGACCTAACCTGAATCTGCAGGTAGTTTGATGAGAACCGGTGAAATAAAACAAAAAGAACGGAAAACAGGTAAAAGCTCTTGCACCAACTCGGTCAGGGGAGCCAGCCTTCCAAACGTGAGTAGAGACGGAGGGAGATGCTGGTGACCCGGGGCTCAGCTGGCTACTAGCTGTTGATCCTGGGACAGACCACTCAACTCAAGAAGCCTTTGAAGCCTCCTTCGCAGAGGAGCAGGTGTTGTGAACAGCAGCTTCTGGGGAGGGCTGAAGGAGGTGGTGAAAGGAAAGTTCTAGCTCAGTGCGTGACCTGCAGGAAGCTCTCAAAAATGTAATGAAGGTTCTTACATCCAGGATGTGACGGGGTCCCTCATATTCTGGCTCTAGCGGTTACTTGGTCACTTATGGGGAGCAATCAGGAGGTGGCGGTTACACAAATGGCAAGTTGCTCCACTAAGGGGGAAGAGTGGTTAGGCTCCCGCCGCCCCCTCCACTCCTAGAGCTGCGTCATCGGCCCAGATGCCTGTGACCTCCCCGTTTTGGGCATCTTTTTCTAAATTTGCATGATGGCATTTATATGGCCCTGGAATGAAGTAGCCCCCAGCACCCTGGAATCTTATCTGGGAGAGGAATACGATTTTGCTCCTCTTTTCCCAGGTGCCTCTGGCTTTCCCAATCTCCCAGGTACAGTCCTGTTTTCCCCAATACACCCCCATCTCCATACCCGGCCACCACAGTGGTGGGAACTCAACGTTCTCTACTAGATGGTCGGATCTCCAAGCAGATGTTATAACTTGGTCCAATGTAGTCATCCCCTTGCACCCCAGGAAAGCAGGGACCCACACCCTGCAGGTTTGGAAAAGACGGCACCTCTCAGGTCTCTCTCTCTGCAACACCACTTTCTTTTTCTACAGCTCCGTCCTTCCATCCCTCAGCCTGGTGTCTTCCTCCCTGCCCTCAGGAAATTCCTCTCTTTCCTGAAGGAGAAGGAGATTCTGAAGTGCCCTCCTCGAGCCTGGAGACTCTGGTTTGATGCCCATGAGTCCCTTTTCCCCTAGTGCATCCTGCAGTGGGAAAGGGGCAAGGAAGAGGGCTCAACGGAGTCCCAGAAGCTGGAGGGAAGGTGCCACTTCCATATCTGCTTCCTGACCAGCAAGACTGGAGGCCACTTTCCTCCCAAATCTAAGGAGAAGCACACAGAGGCCAGCATTCATCCTTTCTGGGAGAGAGCACAGTCTAGTTTCACTCTGGGAAAAGAACATCTCTGTCATTGTCATGGATGGGAACTTGCCCCTTGTGAAATAAAGACCCAGCATTATTAGGCTAAAGAGCACGTGAGTCTTTTCTGCACCTGGCTTCAGTGCTAAGTAAGAAGACGTTAGGTGAAATGGCACGCCATCTACCTGCCATCCTGGCTGGGTGACCCACCTCATGTTAGATCATATGTTTTTAATTCCAAAATAGTCTTCCTCGTCAATGGGTTTTTAGATTTCTCCTCTAAGTTTATACTGCCACTGTTACTGACGGTTTGCCACTAACCTACAGTCCATATACTAAGAGAGTCTAAGAAAGATGACAACTCTTCTTTGCCTAACAGAATAGAGATCACCCCTGGCAATGGTCTAAGCTCCACCTGTAAAACAGGGTGAGTTACCACCTCCTTCGTGACCTCCACGGGCATAAAAACAATGAAGCCAAGGAGGTGGAGATCGGGGGGCTCCTCAGAGGACCATGGAAATGTGAAGGGTCGTGGCTACTGAGGTAAAATGGGATGGAGGCTGTGTGCGCCACCCGTACGATGCTGTTTATGACGGAGGGCAGTGCCTGGGCCAAGCTGTGTGCTGACATGAATTGTGTCTGCAAGCTGATAACCACTCTGCCGAGTGACCTGGACTGAGGGACGTGTTGAAGGAGGACAGTCTCCCCAGGGATTAGAGGGGCACCATTTTGGGGGCCCCCAGTGTACAGACCTCCCAGTTATCTTGTGGAGTCTCCTCAGCACACACTCTGGACTTAGCTGAGTGACTAGCGTTGGCCAATGGGACCTCAGATAGCCTGAGGGAAGCAGAGTCTGAACTCAGCCATTCTGCACGAGGAAGCCCAGCAGTCATGGGGAGAGGCCCACGTGGAGGAAAACCATAGCCCCTGGTCACGCTTGGCTCCCAAGACTTTAATGCGCCGGTGTGGCCCTGCCCAGCCAGCCATCCTAGCACTCCGGCAGAAATACAGAATCACGCAGAACCGCCCAGTCAACCCACAGAGTCATGAGAAATGGTAAATTGTTGTTTTGGAGTGGGTTGTTGTTGTTTTTTTTTTTCCCCAGCAATTATGGATGATGACTGAAACACCCTTCTAGTTAATTCAATTTAACTGGCGTTTCTTGAGTGTTTACTACGCACAAGGCATGCCTCCAGGAACTGTGTGCCTACTCACAGCCAGGTGCCAGGCCAGGGAGGATAGGCAGAGACAGGGAGAGATGGGGGGCTCACATGGAGGACTGTGGGGGTCCTTGGTCGAGCCGGAAGAGCAGATTTAATGACCATACAGAGCCTTAGAGTGAAGATCTAGAGCTACAAATGGGCAATTTGCTGACCATCTAACTAGATGTAGAAGCAGTTTTCTAAAGTGAGACCAAAATCCAAGCCAGGGTCTCAGCACCAGAATGATTGGTTATTTAGGGACAGTTCTCCAAAAACTAGGTGAGGTCGACAGGAGGAGAGTCAAGATGTAGCCCCTGGTGAGGCAACGTGAGCTCCGTGTTGACCTGGACATCTGAGCCTTCTAGAACGACTCAGACTTCAAGGTTTGCTTCATTTTTTAAAGAAATAAATTTATGTATTTATTTATTTATTTTTGGCTGTGTTGAGGCCTGGTTGCTGCGCATGGGCTTTCTCTAGTTGCGGCGAGCAGGGGCTACTCTTCGTTGCGGTGCGCGGGCTTCTCACCGCAGTGGCTTCTCTTGTTGCGGAGCACGGGCTCTAGGCACGCGGGCTTCAGTAGTTGCGGCACACGGGCTTCAGTAGTTGTGGTGCATGGGCTTAGTTGTTCTGTGGCATGTGGGATCTTCCCAGACCGGGGCTTGAACCCGTGTCCCTGAACTGGCAGGTGGATTCTTGACCACTGCGCCACCAGGGAAGTCCAAGGTTTGCTTCATTTTGATCATTGTTATTACACTGGTGAGGCTGCCACTGGGCAAAGTTGCGGGTGGATGCAGCTCAGGAAGAAACAGCAAAATGCAGGGTGACTCCTCAACACAGAGGGAGCTGAAAGCAGAAGGGGACTGGTTAGCCATCTTTGAGAAAGACAGTGAAGCTGCTTTGGGTGCTGTTAGGAAAACACAGTACGGAGATTATCTAGCGGGTGAGTGTAGCAAGAAAAGACAGAAAGCTGTAAGACGCTCCAATATTTCTAGGTCAGGGAGATGAGAAGGAGCTTACAAAGGGGTCTGAGAAGTAGCAGCCAGAGAAGTGGGAGAACCAAGAGAAAGCGGTCCCCTTGGCTTAAAGGTGCTAGAAGGGGATGGTTGTTGAGACGTGAGAAAGACAGGATTTGGTGATGTTGGTCACTGGCAGTCTTGATGGGAGGGTTTCCTTCCGTGATGGGTATGGAGGTCTGACTGGAGAAGGTTCAGGAGAGAAGAGGACTTCTAAAGGAAGCTAGCCGTCCAAGGGAGCAGAGAAATGTACCAATAACTGGAAGACAGGGGCATACGTTTCCTTAAGACGTAGGGTATTTCAGCAAGTTTGCATGCTAATGGGAATAATCTAGCAGAGAGGAAGCAATGGGAAGGGAAAAGTTAAGGGTTAGCGTTAGGGTTAGGAGGAGGAGGTGAGAGTACATAAATTTAGGGGACAAATGGTCTCTTAAATAAAAGCACACACAGAGTGCTTGGAATTCCCTGGTGGCCCGGTGGTTAGGATCCCAGGCTTTCACTGCCGTGGCCTGGTTTCAATCCCTGGTCGGGGAACTGAGATCCCGCAAGCCACGTGGCATGGCCAAAAAAAAAAGAAAAAAGAAAGAAAAAGAAAAAAAACGCATATGGTTTGCCCTTCCTGTGCCTCTGTTTCCTTATCTGTGAAATAAAAATGATAATGTATTCATCACACACGACTGTGATGAGGGTTGAGTCAACGGGTGTAAAGCACTTAGAACTGTGCTTGGAATAGTAAGCACTCAATAAATGTTAGTTCTCTGTCCTCTTACCATTATGATCAGTTGTAACAGGAGGAAGAGAGAAGACGGGACCAAAGGATACAGGATGGGATCAGAGGATACAGATGGATTTGCTGATGGGTGGATGAAGACATCTCCTGTGAGCTTCTACTTCCCCAATGAAATAGAGCTGCAGTGAGAGGAGGGGTCGCACTGCCGGTGGGGTGTTGTAGGATCAGGGGTCGTGCTGAGGGCCCACTCGAGCTCTGTGGTGATAATATCAAAGAAAGACCCCTCGGCATGGCTGGGTCTTTTCTCTGTATCTATATGCAGCTACTCAGACGCAGGTGTGCCGTAGGTGGAGAGTTGGATTTAACTACATTTGGGTTTTTTTCTGGTCAGTGGGATAGGGGAAGAGAATGGTCAGGGAGCTGCGGTAATAATAACAGGTCATAGAATCTAAGTTAAGTAGGAAGGAAGTGAGGATATTAGGGGAAAGGAAGGACAGAGAAGGGGACAGTGGTGGGCTCCGTCAAAGGTCCTAGCAAAGAAGTGTTGGAGAGCGAAGCTAGGGCAGGTGAGCCCCAAAGATGAGAGGCTGTGATCAGAGAACCGGATGGTGGAAAGCAAGAATTCCGAGCTGATGCCGTTTTGGTGATGACAAGATAGAGCGAGACCTTGAGGTGGGAGTCTGGGGTGAGAGTAGGAGATGGCGGATCTGAGTGGGTGAAGGTGGGGGGTGGGTGGGGGAGTTACCAACGAGCATGTTGAATTTGCTGAGAAGCAGACAGGAATCCGTGGGCCAGGTGTAAAATTATTCATGAATAAGGGTGCACGGCCACAAAGGAGGAGCTGTGGCCGACGGAATAACCAGATAGCACGTTCTTTGAAGGAGCTGGATTGTTTCTTTGTTTGGTTTGCTTCGCTTTAGTTTGGGAGGACAGAGAAGAATGCCACTTCCAGAATGCTCTGGAAGTGGCAATGAAGACCCAGGAGGGCTTTTATGTTACTCCAGGCCCAAGTCCATGGGAGGTGGGAAAAACTAAGAGGCACCACTTAGGAGGGCTACAGGGGAAGCAGTGTCTTCCAAGGGCAGCCATGTATCCGTTGAAGCAAGAAGGGAGACCGCTTTCACTGAAGCAGTCACAAATATAGAGGACTTGACTGAGGACACACCTGAGTTCCCCAGGGCCCAGGGGAGAGGTCTGGGGGATTGAAGAGGGCAGTGTGAGGTAAGTCTAGGTGTCAGTGGGGGACCTGGGAGGCTTGGACTGAGGCTGACTGAGGCTAACTGCGAGGTAAGGCAGGTGGTTTCTTAGGGCACGATTAGGAAGTCTCCATTCGCCAAAGCACCCAGCAAAGATGGCCTGCAGATCTACCTAAGCAGCCTGGAGATCAAACATGCAGGTATTGCTCGCAATTACCAGGCGACATGGCCAAGGGAAGCACTGACAAATGGAGTCCCAGGTAATTATATTAGACATTAGAGAGTTTGCAGTGAAATGCGCATGGGCTGCAGCTGCAGTCAGGTTTCCATGCAGGGAAATGCTGTGACGCCTTGTGACTCCCTGTTCACTCGGTATATTCGTTTTGGGTCATCAGACCCTGGGCACAAAAGTACTGGCTGGAGTCCCTTGCAAGTCCAGGGGTTGCAGTACTTCCCCGATGAAGGGGGTTTTCCATCTTGACTGCAGTTGAGGTCTCCCATGTTACTTCATTTAAAAACAAACACTGACAAACTGAACCATCTTGGTTAATTAAGTCTTTGGAATTGAGATCGCACAATGGTCTTGAGACAGGCAGACTTTCTTTCTTTCTTTCTTTTTTTTTTTTGGTATTAAAGTTAGTTTAAGTTTATTAGTTTAGTTAGTACAGACATGTCTTTAGAGTCATCAGCATTAAGTATAATACTTTTATTGTACCTAGGTTTACTGGAAGTCAAATAAGAGCCTATCTCTGTTACAAAATTTGTCAGCAAGAAAATGAAATTGGTATGATGAAATTTTTATAAGTAAATTAAATATAAATGAGATTTTTTAGGTGAACTCTTTAGGAGTAATTATGTTTCACGGCATGTCTACTTCAAAATAGTTGCCCCAGATTTTTAGTAACTTAAAACTTTAAAGTTTTGCTAAATTAAATTAGACGATGAAAGTTTATTGATGACCTAGATCATTGTGAAACAGGAGGGGACGGGGCAGGGCACAACCTTTAAAAGAATGACATAGCCTGAGGACACGACATAAATGGATTAGAACCAAATGGGTCCAAGATGGCAGACGAGTCGACTTCCACTAGACCTTTAGCCTCAGTATAGGAGACACTGCAGACCTTTAATTAAAGTTTCTGGCAGTGACTTCCCAGAACAGTAGGGTGGAGTTGTCAGCAGTAAGTTTTGTCAGAATTAGACTATAAAGGAAAGTTACAAACAGAATCTAGGTGTTGGGGCCAAACCCTCCATTTCCCTCGTCGTCAGTTTCAAAGCAGGTACGACACACATTCCTACGGGGGTTGGAGGGGTTCTAGTTCCCATGAGTCTGCACCAAAAGGCCAGTATGGAAACCAGCAAACCCCAGAATGGGTAGAATAGGCAGGCGGTGGCAGGTGGATGCTGAGAGATGAAGCCCTTTCCAGCTGGAGAAAAGGTGTTTAGCAAATGAACAAAAGTGGGGAGGCTTAGGGTGTGTTTGGAAGAATGGAAGGAGCCTTGTCCTGTTGCCACAAAGTCTGTGAAGGAAGACAGGAGTCTGGATACGATTCAGAGAGCTTGGAATGCAGGGTGTGGCCTTTCTATCTATCAGTATTACAACCTCTGGCTTTCTTCCTGGTGTGGGAGTGATCCAGATAGGGAGGGGGAGGGAAAAGCCTTGAGTAAGTTGCATTTCAGCCTGTGAAGTTAGTTTTTAAGTCCAGTGAACAGATCTCATAGTAACAGATGCCACAGTAATTTCTTTAGTGGTAATGTGTGCTCAGAGCTGAACTCAGTCCCTCCTGAGGCCAGCGAACCTGGAGGAAGAGAGTGGATTCTTGGCCTCTTCTCATAGAGCCAGGGTAAGGTGGAAACCTTGATACCTACTCAGGAAGGATTAGATGGGGAGTGAAATGTTGGGGGCAGGAATGTGGGAGAAGGGAAGAGGATTAACAAGGGGTGACTCCAGGGGTTTTCAAGCTATTTTGAGCAGCAGAATTCCCTTCCCCCAGTGAAGCTTGCACAGAAGCGCACTACAGGATTGATGAAGGCTGCTGCCCCGGGTGAGGTAACAGGGCTCTGCTTCCTCCCCGTCCCCTGCCCCCGCGACCCCCTGTGGTCACCCGGCAGCGGCCGCTGAGGGTCTCGGTCGGCCCTTAGCACAGCTGACAACCCACTGGTTTTCAGCTGGTTTTCCTCTTAGCAAAAGGAGCAACATTTTTAGAATTTTGAGCTTCAGTATTCTGTGATTTATTCAGCCTTAAAAGGATGGAAATTCGGATACTTGCTACAGCATGGATGAAGCTTGAAGCCCTTACTCTACGTGAAATAAGCCAATCACAAAAGGACAAATACTGTATGATTCTCGCCTGGGTTAGGTCCCTAAAGGAGCCAACTTCATAGAGACAGGAAGTAGAGGGTGGTTGCCAGGGGCTGGGAGGTTGTTTCTTAGGGACAATCTCAGTCTGGGGAGATGACAAGGTTCTGGGGATGGATGGTGCTGAGGATGGTCGCCCAACGATGTGAATGTACTGAATACCGCGGAACTCTACACTTACCTGAGGATGGGAAATTGTATGTTACTTCTATTTTACCCCAATAAAACAAAACCCGCGGATGGGAGCTGGCGAAGAGTATAAGGGAGTGACGGCTCCAATGTCACTTGAGAGCTCCCCTCCAGTGACATTTTCAGAACTGAAACAGATGACCCCAGGGCCCGCCTCCTCTCAAGCTTCCCACCGCCCGGCTGCAGGGGCGCGAGGGTCCTCCGCGCTGTCAGCGGACCCGCACCCGGGCAGGAGGGGCGAGCGCCACCTAGAGGTGATGCACCCCGTGCAGCCCACGCCTGGGGCCAGGCTCAGACCGACACAAACAGGGCACCATCGCCCCTCTTCCTTCTCTCTCTCTCTCTCTCTCTCTCTCTCTTTTTTAAAAATCGGTTGCCTTAGGCTGGGGGAGGGAAAAATGGGAAATGACTACTTTTAATGGGCAAGGGTTTTTTCAGAAGGTGATGAAATCGTTCTGCAAATAGATAGTGGTAATGGTTGTACAACATCGTGAATATGCTTTAAAACACCTCCGAATTGTACACTTGAAGATTGTTTAAATGATGAATTTCATATTACGGAAATTATTTTTTATTGAGGTGGAATTCACATAACATAAAATTCCGCATTTTAAAGTGTACAATTCAGTGGCATTCAAAACATTTACAAAAAATAGAATAAAATAAAATATAAATAAAACATTTACCAGGAATGTGAGGGAAGACTACACTCACATGTAACATGTGGAAAGAATGTCAGCCTTCCCCCTGTTCCTTCTCTTGCTTCTGCTATTGCTTTTCTCAAATTCTGTGCTGGATTTGGAGAAGGTTCCCTGGGATTAAATCAACATCTGTTTCTAGCTGTCATTCGATTGGTAAGCCCCCAACACCCAGAGGTGGCATGTAGAACCCCGTGTCTAGAACCCCAACTGTCCTACACCCGTTTTAAAGTCTCCCCACGAGAAGTCAGCAGTGCCTCCTGCGTGATCAGGACACAGAGCTGGAGACTGAGGCTTGGGGGCTTCCTGGGCAGAGGGGGACAAGCCCTGCCTGCTGACAACTCATGTCCCTAAACTACAGACCTGCTACATGCAACCGGACATGGCACACCATACAAATCATTCTCCAGAAGTATTAAAAAATACAAAACCTTTTTTTAATGGAATTTTTTATTGAAGTATAGTTGATTTACAATGTTTCAGGTGTACAGAAAAGTGATTCAGTTATACATATATATATTCTTTTCTTAGACTCTTTTCCATTGTAGTTATTACAAGGTATTGAATACAGTTCCCTGTGCCATACAGTAGGTCCTTGTTGTTTATCTATTTTATATATAGTAGTGTGTATATGTTACTCCCAAACTCCTAATTTACACCTCCTCTCCTCCCGCCTTTGGTAATCATAAGTTTGTTTTCCACATCTGTGAATCTTTCTCGTTTGTAAATATGTTCAATTGTAGCATATTTTAGATTCCACATATAAGCGATATCATATGATATTTGTCTTTCTCTGTCTGATTTACTTACTATGATCATCTCTAGGTCCATCCATGTTGCTGTAAATGGCATTATTTCATTCTTTTTTAAGGCTGAGTAATAGTCCATTGTACATTGAAGATTGTACCACATCTTCTTTATCCATTCTTCTGTCGACGGACACTTAGGTAGCTTCCATGTCTTAGCTATTGCAAATAGTGCTACTATGAACATTGGGGTGTGTGTATCTTTTCGAATTAGAGCTTTCATCTTTTCCAGATACATGCCCAGGAGTGGGATTCCTGGATCATATGGTAACTCTATTCCTAGTTTTTAAAGTAATAATACAAAACCTTTTTTAGACTAGTTGGGGTATATCCTATTTGAACAACCAAAATTTTTAAATTTGGGGAAGCATTTTAAGGGAAGCATTTTATTACTTTTAAGTTTACTGACTACTAGCAAGTCGCTGCCCCAGATTCTGTGCAGCGCTTAGAACTCTCTGCTGCAGGTGCTAGAAAACCACGAGCCCTCTTGGCTTAAGGAAAAGAAAAGATGGTGTGTTTTCTCATGTAACTCGGAAGCTGGATGGTAAGGCGGGCTGGAGTTGCCTCTTGAGACGGGCGCTCAGCTGATGCTCCCAGGACCCCTACGCTTTGTCATTTTTTAAGCTCTTACAGAAAAAGGAAAAGGGCATGAGCCATGCACACGTTGGGAAATAAAATTTATGTGCACTATTTACTCAGCAACAGTGAAAAATGTACACAATGAGGCATCAATGTAAAACAATGCAATACAATGTAAAATGATAATCATTTAACATCAACAAAGAAAACAAAAACAAGTACCCTCTGGAAGAGACCGCTAACACCACAGTCAGTTCCGGAGCTCTCTACCCTGCTCTCATGAATTTTTCCTCCTGAACTAAGGGCCACTGGACCCTACCTGTTGCCCACTGACTGGTCCCTGGGACTTATCTCCAAGTCTCCGTCTTGGCTTGGCTCCAAGACACTCAAAGGCAGGGGAGGAAGGAACTGACAGGGAGGGCAATATGACGGATATACGGTGTCTTAGCCTGGGTTCGTCAGAAAACACCTCCTGAGGCCAAAGCTAATAGGTCACTGTTTCATTAGGCACTATACTCCCAGGGGAGCAGGAAACAGAGGCAGGGAAGGATGGAGAGCCACACCAGGATGCATGGCCCATCAACCTCCACTGAGTGCTTGTCACATGGGACCATGTTCCCTGGGGCTGTAAATATAAACATGTTTCAGGGCAGCCCCTCCAGAAGAGAAGAATTATCCTTTGGCTCTGGTCCTGTGGGACATAACTTTCCCCACAGGTGTTAACCCTCCCACACTTTGGGCTGAGCAGGTGTGGGCACCCGGTGGGTCATGTAGCATCTCATGTAGCAGCACTGACCGGGAAGGGGACGCAGGCCATGGGCACAGGTGAGGCACGGGGGACTGTACCACGTGGAGTTGGTCAGGGCGTGTGCAGTGCTCTGTCTCCTGGTGACTGATCAGAACAGTGGCCAGAGGCCCCAGAGGAGGCTGAGGTCAAAACGTCGGATGTAAGAGCTGTGCGACTCACAGAGCCCTCTAAAGAGAATTTGCTAGAGAAGTGATGGATGTGGGGTAAAGGAGGCACAGAACTGCCATGAGGATCAGAGGAGGGAGGGGGCAGGGGGTGAGCCCTGGGGATGGCGAGGGAAGGTTTTAAGAGGAGGAGACGGAAGCGGCCCAGCATAACTTGTGGGCCAGACACTCCATCTGTCAAGGGGCTGGAATCAGACCCCAAAGCAGGGATAGCATTTTGGCAAGTCCATCTCTTTATTAAACTAAACATCCTTGTAATTTTGTTGTCAGTATTCATTTGTTTTGTGAAAACCTTTCCTCATAAAATAGAAGCCACAGTAAAACTCAGCTCGGCCCAGATGGAATTATTAGGAATTCCAAACCAGTGAAATCTGAATCACAGGCACACACAGAGCTGGGTCACAGGGACGCAGGGGCCCCAGGCGACGCAGAACTCACGGTGACCAAGTCAGGGGGAGCTGGACCAGAAGAGAGTCTCAAGGGAGAAGCGTGCTGTGCCGAGCTGAGATGGGGGAGGTCAGGGATTGTTAGCAGGAAGCTGGGGGACACCCAGCCTGTGGAGGAAAAGGGCCCGAAAGAGGCGATGCTACAGGCCCCCTTCTGGCAGGGAGAACTAGTAATTTTCTCTTAGAGATGACTTCAGGAGATAATCTAGCAGAGTGATCTAAACTGGAAACCAGATGAATACCAGGCCAAACAACTTTCTTTTGTGTCGCTGCTGTCCTCTCCAGGCCCCTAGGTGCCCATCAGATGGCTCTCAGCCCTTCTTTCTCCATCTCAGAGCGAGGCTGCGGTGAGGTCTCAGCTCGAGGCAGACTACATCGACTGGCAATTCGGGAGTTTCTCAAAGGAACCCCACAGCTACGTCTGTTCCAGGAACACAGAGGTAAGGAGGCCCACCCGCACCCCTTGTGTACAGTCCCCAGTGAGATCGCGGGGCCCCCGGGGAACCAGCATTTCTCGGCAGAGAGTGACGGGGCGGCCGCCCAGGGTTGTCTCTGGTGAGGCTGTGAGGAAGGTGGGGCTTATTTGGTGATCCCTGGACCACCTCTGCTGAGCCTCTTCCTAGAGTGACTGACCTTCCAGTTGACTTGGAACTTTCCTGGTTTTAGTACTGAAAGTTTCACATCTCAGGAAACCCCTCAGATCTGGGGAAACGGGGACAGTTGGTCACTCTACCTCCTCCTCCTTTATTCCAGAAGTCCTTTGTTTTGTGAGCCCAGAGACTTGCCCTTCCCCCCGCAGCTCAAGGAGTCCCTCAAACTAATTAAAGGTACGGTTCACAGACTCCAATACCAACAAGGTCAGGGAGATAATACAAATGGGACATGTACATCATTTATCATTATTTATATTAGTTATCATGGGTAGAAATGTCCAATTTGTTTCCCAAAAGCTCCTTAAGTTGTGTTCTTTCAGCAGTCTGTTTGCATATTAAACATGTATGACGGCACACAGGATCGCCCTTGGGCTCCATGTTGGGAAGACACCCGAGAACAGTGGGACTGAAGCACGCCCCTGTGGGAAGGGGTGCCTGTGGGTTACTGCACGTGGGAATGGCAGTTCTGGGGGACCAGGCTTCTCGATTCTTCAAGAGAAGCTGGAATTTGCAAATGTCATGTGAGATCTGTTTTGAAATAGGGGCACACAATTGGATATTTTTAAAAACACAGTGTGACCCAACTTTGTTGGGGAAAACTAAAACACGTCCACAGGTCACGTCTAGCCCACAGGCTATCCGTTTTCACACTATGGATTAAACTCCCTGAATAGTTATTGCAATTTTCCTCCCTCCCCAATCCCTGAATTGTGACATTAGTACCTTGACATTTTAGTCTTGTCTGCAGACATCTGCTAGTTTTCAGAAATGGTCACTGCAATGGCCCCGGAAGGCAAAGCCTCTCCCACTGTGCTGTGCTTCCCCAGGGACAGCGGAGGATGCACCCACAGCCTCAGGGCACATCTGCTCTTTCGACCCTCCATTCATTCCTTCAAGAGCCATCAAAGGAACAAAAGGATGAGAAATGAATGATCCCTCTTATCTCATGGGGGTGTTCCCATCACCAATCATCTCCCCCTCCCTACTATCTGTAGAGATGCTGCAGAACTGAGGTCAGCTCCTCGGTGAGAGCAACCACCTCCAACTGAACAGGGAGGGTCATGCCTCCAGGGTAAGCAGCTCAACAGTCTGGAGAGAAATGATTTGAGGATACAGCTAGGAAGGTGGCATGGAGGAGACAATCTTCTCTGGATATTCTAGCTTAAGGTAGAAGGGAGCAAAAAGGAGGCTTTGCACTTAAATGCAGTCAAGAGAGTTTCTTGTGGAAATGATCTCTGGTTGGGGTAGAAGGAACTATGTCCTCTAGCAAAATGGCACTTATCATCACCATCATCATCCCAGTCTGGGATTGCTTGGCTCATGGGCCAATGTGATGGGCTAAACATCCGTGGCTGCTTTGTAAAAATAATCATTAAAAATTCATTTCAAACATCACATCATAACAGGAAATTAGCTTATTATGCTGTGTTAACTGGGATCTGCGTCTTATAACAGGGAGCCAGTAGTTACGTCATGATATTTAATGAGTTAGTCAAATCGGATCTAAAAAGCAAGGATCAACCTCCCATGGTTGTTAACCCATGCTCAGATCTGCACACTGTCTTTGTTCATAAGAGGCTAAAACTTTCTGCCAAAATCCTCTTACTGGTCTAGGAAAAATGTCCCTGTGTGCGGTCAGCTGTCACTGAAGCCAGCCCTCCCTTGACGTATGTAGGGAAATGAGACCCAGAGACTTTCCCCCCAGCGTCCCGGTCCAGCAGGCATGTCCAGCAGCCCAGGTATTTTCTTGTAGGGTCGAAGGCCACTCAGTCCTGCAGACTGCCATTCCAGGCACGGTGCCCAAACTCCCAAGATCAGATTGGACGACTACTTGGCCATTTTGTCTGCCTTCCCCTTAAATTTAGGCTTCCTCCTGCAATCTCCTTTGAACACATCAGCCTCCTTCTGTTACTACTTCAAATGCATTCCTGACAGACAAGATCTTCTCTTTTTATTTTTAAATATGTGATAAAATTCCCTCACTTGCAAATAGCCTAATGTATCGTTTGGACTAATGATAGGTGATAGCCTGAGTGGGTCAAATATTTTAAGATTTATTTAAATTCAATGGATATTTCTGCATGGATAGGTTTGCATTTTATGCCACAATGACTGGAAAATTGAGTGAATGATAAATTGAACACCAGACGAATAACAATAAACCAGGTCAAGCAACCTCAATTCTGTGTTACTGTCGCCTTCACGAAATGCAGCTTGAGAGAGAGCCAGGAAGTCATGGGGTCTCCTTTAGTCTGGAATAGGTCCCAGAGCTGAATCTGGTTTTCTCTCTCATCTTGTGTGCATGTATGTACACACCACACACACACACACACACACACACACACACACACTCTACTATTCCCTTTAACAGGTGCTGTGTAAATACAGATACATTGAATGGATCACCGAGAGTTATCAAGCAGATATGTATCTGATGAATAATCACACAGTAACTGCACTTCATTAAAAAACCCAAGAGCCATTTTTTAACGTGCCAGGTATTTACAGAGCACTGTGCTATGTGCTACGGTGAATTCAAAAACAAAAACAAACAAAAAGCATCGTTCTTGACCTTAAGGAGTTGGCAGCTGTATCAGCCAGGGTTTAACCAGAGGCAGAACCAGTAGGATGGATAGATAGATAGGTAGACAGATAGATGATGGATATTGGTCAGACAGATAGGTAGAGGGATCCATGGATCTACTATAAGGAATTGGCTTATGCAATTGTTGGGACTAGTGAAGCAGATCCAAAGTCTGTTAAGGCAGGTCATCAGGATGGCAAGGTCAGGAGTAGCTGGGAGCCGTTGGGCACGGGCTGAACCCGTTGTCCAAAGGGAGGGATCTCTCCAGCTGATTACCTAAGGCCTACCTAGGATAATTTCCCTAATGTAACAGTCAGGTGATTAAAGACTTCAGTTCCATCTGAAGTCTTCATCCCTTCAGGGCCCTAGATGTGTGCTGATGGAACATCTGGGAGAAGGGGTGTGTGCGCTACAGAAAGCCTGCAGCTCCCCTTCCCCCCTCTCAGGAGACAGTCTCTTTCAGCCCAGTTTCTCACGAACTTGAAAGGAAATTCTGGGGTGTGTAATTTAGACCTGGTCAAGCTGACACGCCACAAAACCAGCATAAGACCATAGTCTAACAAAACAGAAAACAAAATATGAACACCCAAAACAAGACAGGAAATAGCTCAAGGCCACGGCCTACCAAAATGAATGCCGTCTGAAGTGGATGCGCGTACACACTGACGTGTCCCGTTTGTGATCTAGTTTCCTCTGGTCCTTAAAGGAACAGGGGCCCCTCAGTCTGGCTGACGTAAGGGATGGAAGTGCCCCAGTGTTAGCCACACTCAGAAGGCAACAGGCTCGCTGAACTCCAGCTCGACCATCTGGGATCCTTGCCGACGGGGAGCAGACGGTTGTCGTTTTGTACAATAACAGTCACAAACTATATAGTGAAACATACTGAAAATGTCCACAACGGCTCCACTGGGCACGGTGAGATCTACCAAGCATGAATTTTTCTCAGCAAACTGCATCTCTTCCGGGTTGGAGCACGTCTGGCCCCTGCTGTTGATACCAAGGGTTGTTGAAACTTGTCTGTTGCTGAAACGTGAATCCAAAGACCAACTCTGGATGCCCGGGCCTTGGACACACCCATTCCTGCGGGCGGGGTTGAAGGGAAATGGTACCACTGCATTCCTCGTGATTAAATCCTCTATCAGGTCATAGAGTTCAAACAAAACACTCAAAACAGGGAGAGGCGGGGAGAAACCACAGCTCTCCCAGCTCAGGATAATTATTTCTTAGCACACATTGGAGTATCCTTGGTGAGAAAGCATGGCGGCATTATTGGTTTGCCCACTTGCAAGTTTTTGGAGCTCACCCTAACCTAATTAAGTGTCTGTTTACCCTTAGGCCTGGCACTCTCTCTGGGTGAAGTGACAGCTGGAACGCTGCAAGCAGCCACATGAAGGGCAAAATATTGGTTGGTTGCTGCTGTTTTCAGCCTTGCCAGAGTAAACAATGAGGGGCTTAGCCCTATCGGCTCATTAATCTTCAAAGATGCTGGCCTACACGTGTCACTGCTCATGGTCTGAGACAGTGG